>NC_047660.1:10695950-10888155 GCF_011762505.2 Arvicanthis niloticus | reverse complement strand
TTTTTTGAGACAGGGTTTCTCTGTGTAGCCCTGGCTGTCCTGGAACTCACTCTGTAGACCAAGCTGGCTCGAACCAGAAATTCCATCCTGCCTCTGCCTCCCAAGTGCTGGGATATAAAGGCTATGCGGCACCACTGCCTGAATTACTTTAGGATAGTTCTTATTTCTTAAATTTTCACTATAAAACTGAAACAGAACAGAGTGACAGGTTCTAAATTTAGTCTTTTAAAGTGTTTGTATATCAGTTACATAATCCTATTTACATGTGGCCTTAGGTTTAGCTTTCACTGTGTATTTATACAAATGTAATGTACATATATTATACTTAAGGTTTTAAATGAACAATAAAAATGAACACAAAAAGGTGATATTCCCCATATAATTTGAATGTCATAAAATAAAAGTTACAGGACAGAGCATTGAGATCTATATCTAGTTTACAGAGTTAGAATAAAAAGTTTAATCCACTGATGATAATACAAGTTGACAAGGAAACAGACAATTTCATTTTGATACAGACTTGTAATGAAGGCATAAACATTATGAAACTACATATGCCATCCTCCAAAAGCAACATTTTTTTTTCAATTCTATGAACGTAGTCTATATGGTTAGTAATTTGAAAGAAGTTTAGCATTATAGAATTTATTTGAAATATTAGCCGTATCTTAAAATATTAACACAGAAATCGCCTACAAAAAATGCATCTTAAATTCATGCATCAGGATGAATTTCAGTTTACTATTTTTATATCTCATATATTTTTCACAGTTTTTCATATTTTTATATATTTCATATATTGTTCATTTAATTATATGTAAATAGGATAATAACTCGAGTTATATTTTTCATTTAGAATACCTGTTTAGGAGAATCATGACTGGTGACATGCTAATGGTCTATGCTAAAGGAAAGATAAAAATAAAAGCAAAGCAATATAACCATCAGCATTCTGGGACCCCATTCCTGGAACATGGTGATGGAGACATTACCAGCACATTCTGGATACTCATTCTAGAGTGGGTCATAGAGGGCACACTCTGATACTATGCATGTAAAACTATAAAACACTGTCAAAGCTGAACTCATAGTAATATTTTAGTTGGTCATGAACAAACTAATCAAATATAAACTAACATCAGGGTAGTTTAATAAATATAACTGATGATATTAATCTTTAAGAGAATAAATATTTTCTTGACAGAATATGAAACCCAAAATTTTCTATTTCTTCAAAGAAATACACAATTTCAAAGAAATATGATTTGTTTATTAATTAATTATTCATGGATATTATTGTTGTTGAGGCAAGTATTAATCTCTATAAACTGTGGTTTATATATAGTAAAGATGAAATTAAAGATAAGAAGATATAAACAACCATGACTTCCCAATAATGCTGTGTATAATTTTATGTTGTTCAATTGGTTCAGGTATTCACTATTTGAAATGGAAAGAAATCAATATTTCTTTTGAGAAGTTAGAGTTCCATGATATAATGAGAAATACTTTTATCCTAGAAACCATGTTGTAGACATTGTTGTAATTTTTATTACAGTTTACAGATATACACACATGTCAGAAAAGCTGTAGCCTGCTCTATTAAGAAACCGGTTCAATTGGAGGCCAGCATGTAGAAGAATGCAAATCGATCGATTCTTATCTCCTTGTACAAAGCTCAAGTCCACGTGGATAAAGGACCTCCACATAAAACAGGATACACTGAAACTAATAGAAGAGAAGGTGGGAAAGAACCTTGAATACCTGGGCACAGGGTAAAAGTTCCTGAACAGAACATCAATGGCTTATGCTCTACGATCAAGAATTGACAAATGGGACATCATAAAATTGCAAAGCTTCTGTAAAGCAAAGGATACTGTCAATAAGACAAAACAGCAACCAACAGATTGGGAAACGATCTTTACCAATCCTACATCCGATAGAAGATTAATATTCAATATACACAAAGAACTCAAGAAATCAGAATCCAGACAACCAAATAACCCTATTAAAAAATGGGGTATAGAGCTAAACAAAGACTTCTCAACTGAGGAAACTCGAATGGCCTAGAAGCACCTAAAGAAATGTTCCATATTTTTAGTCATCAGGGAAATGCAAATCAAAACAACCCTGAGATTTCCACCTCATAGCAATCAGAATGGTTAAGACAAAAAACTCAGGTGATAATAGATGTTGGCAAGACTGTGGAGAAAGAGGAACACTCCTCCATTGTTGGTGAGATTGCAAGATGGTACAACCACTCTGGAAATCAGTCTGGTGTTTCCTCAGAAAATTGGATGTAACATTACCTGAGGACCCAGCTATACCACTCCTGGGCATATACCAAGAAGATGCTCCAACAGGTAACAAGAACATATGCTCCACTACGTTCATAGCAGCCTTATTTATAATAGACAGAAACTGGAAAGAACCCAGATGTCTTTCAACAGAGGAATGGACAAAAAACATGTGATACATTTACACAATGAAGTATTAATCAGCTATTAAAAACAATGAATTAGAGACATTCTTATGTAAATGGATGGATCTAGAGTGTGGTAAACCAATCACGAAAGAACACACATAGTATGCACTCACTGAAATTGGATATTAGCCCAGAAGCTTGAAAGACCCAAGATTCAACTCACAGACTCACATGAAGCACATAAAGAAGGAAGACCAAGTTTGAGTGATTCGGTCCTTCTTAGAAGGAGTAACAAATTACTCAAGGGAACAAATATGGAGACAAAGTGTGGGACCGAAAATGAAGGAGGGGCCATCTGAAGACCCTTCAACCTGGGTATCCATCCCACTTGCAGTCACCAAAGGTAGACTCTGATATGGATTTCAGGAAGTGCATGTTGACAGAAGCCTGATAAACCTGTCTCCTTAGAGGTCTGCCAGAGTCTGACATATTCAGAGGCAGATGCTCACAGCTAACCATTGAACTGATCAATGGGTTCCCAATGGAGGACTGAGAGAGAAGACTGAAGGAGCTGAAAGGGATTGAGGCCCCATGGGAAGAGGAACAATACCAACTAACCAGAGCTCCCAGAGTCTAAACCACCAGCCTGGTGGCAGACAGGGAGGGACCCATGGCTCCAGATGTTTATGTAGGGGAGGATGGCCTTGTTGGGCATAGGTGGAAGAGGAGATCCTTGGTCCTGTGAAGGCTGGACACTGAGTGTGGGGAAATTCGAAGGTGGAAAGGTGGGAGTAGGGGGTAGGTGGGGCATATCCTCACAGAAGCAGGAGGAGGAGAGATGGGATAAGGGGTTCCTGCGTGGGAGGTAGAATGGAGTAAGAAGATAACATCTGAAATGTAAATAAAATAACCAATAAAATTAAAAAAAAAAAGAAACAAGTTTACTCATGTCTGGATCACAGCTGTGGAATTTGTGAAACTTCTTTTCTCTGGTTTCTGGGGAGTAAGAGCACATTGGGTTTAACAGGCACTAAATGAAAATAGAAAAGTCTGCTTTGCAAATATCATTGCTAATATTATCTTCTTTTCAAAAACCTGAGTGATTATTATGTCCAGAGAAGAAGAAAGTAATGGGACAGTGAATACACAGAGGAAGGGAAGAGTGAAAAACTGTATATAAGAATGAATATTTGTATGATGAAAATTAAATTTGAAAATATATAGGTTTTTAAATATTATATTGTCTGCATATGTTTATAAGCAGAAATTGTGTATTACTTAAAGAAGAAAAAATAGTTTAGAAATCATTAGAATATGATTCTAATCATATTCTAATATGGCACAGCAGGTAAGTCAAGAAAAATGTTGCCCTAAAGACCATTTAATGAGTGAATGAAGCTGTGTGTGGGGGGGGTGACTAATATGTGAAGGTGAGCTCCTTCATGCATGTGTGTGCTTGAGCACTGTAGAGGACAGCCTCCAGTGGGCTCTCTTAAGACTGCTATGCTCTTATTGTTGAGTAAGGATCTCCTGCTCCTTTTCCTGAACCTCCAGAGGTAGACTTAAGTGACAGGAAAGAAAGCCACAAAGATCTCCTTGTCTCTGACTCCCACCACGCAGCATATGCCAACAGGACTATCACACTTTTATACTTTTATTTTGTTAAAATTGTGTTATATAGTTTTGCAATCCTAGAAGAGCCCCTGGCTGTCCACTCTCTCTCCCAAGCTCTGGGATCTATCACTTTTCCAAGATAAGTCAGAATTTATGTTGCACTTTTTGTTTAACTACTGTTGTTTTGCTCCAAAGGAAGCATGGCTTTCACAAACAGTTGAGCTTGTCATCCAGTTACTGCCAAAATGTACATCTTAGTAATAACTATCTCAACATCAAAATTGTTAAAATTTGTATTCATTTTGAATCCAGATGGTTAATCCCAAGCCAAATTAACGCAGCAAATTAATCCATGTTTTGAAATAATATTCTACAGTTTCAATTTAGCAAAGCACATTGAAATGCCATTTGACTAGAAATAAATGAATTTTCAAAGAATAGATTTATTGAACACTTGAGTCTATGTTTTTTATGTGTGCAAATACTATATCACCAAGGTATTCAGGCCTCTTATGAAAATATTACTTTCATATATGGTATTGCTATACTCTCAAAGTTCAATGCTGAAAACATTTCAATGACTAGCCTGATTATTCCTTGTAGACTTGGTATCATTTTGCATCTGTAAAAAAACTTCATTAGTGACATCTATTTTCTATAAACTTTGTATCATTTAATATGTAAATCTATTGCATTTCATTTTTATTTTCTGTGATTTTTAATTTGATGTTAGTATCTATTTCTTTATTGATTTCATCATATATACAGAACTGGAGGATTGTAAACATATAAGATACCATTTATGGGAAGTTAGTTACATATTCAAATACACACATGAAGAATAGCCAAAGAAAAAGAACAACATTTGAAATATTTTTTTCTAGGGAAATGAAGCTAAATTTGCATGTAGCATACTATGAATATTCTCCACAATAAATTGAAATTTGTTATATGCAGTAGAAGCTGAAGGAGTCTAATAAAAATATGTGATCTCTTGAGACATTAAAATGATGTATTGACACATTTGATTCATAAGATCAACAAAATTGAAAACGTCTTTTTGGCTGTTTTCCCCAGTGACTAAATATATATAAATTTAGGCTAATTCACTCTATTAATCAGTACCAATTTTTAAAATTCATTTTAAAAACTAACACATTATCTTTGAATCATTCATTCTTCTGCTTTAAGAGATACTCTCAAGAAAGCAATGGCACCTGTAAATGAAATTCATTAAGCTCTACAACATGAAAGATGTCTGTTTTGAATGCTTTAATTAATTTAACATTCACAATAACTTTAAGTGGGTACTACTGATGAACCACATGGTCTAAGGATGTTATGTAACATGCTGGAATCATATAGTTAACATAATGTCAGTAATTGTATGGCTGTGAATTACATTATTAAGAGGAGAAGAAAGCGAACACTTTGTAAGGTGAATTTCTGAAGGAAAGTTAGAGGCATTTTGGAACAATACTGAGTTAACTGGGCAAAAAATGGGAAAGGATGAGCTATCATTATCCCTTCATTAAAGTAGGTCTACGGGACCTTGGCCAAAGTCAGCATAATGATGCAGTAATAAAGAAAAGTGGATTGACCTTTGCTTTGTTCTCTTTCTTCTGAAAGCTTTATATTATTCTTTTTCTGTGGAGGTCAATTTAGAACTTTCTTTTAAACAAGTTTTTTGAACATGTGTGCATTTATTTTTATGTGTGTTTGTATGTACAATAAATTATAATTCTATTTACAGTAAGTGAATGGATATCTCCTCAGATAAATGGCCTCATGTAAGTTGATTTAAAGGAGTAAGAAACTATATCATGTCTGAAGAAAGCCACTAATAATCTAACAGGATATCTTTGCACCTAAAAATGACAGGAAGTTATATTGTGGAACAGATACAATTTTGAAATGACTGAGACAGCTTTGTTATTATTTTATATGTGATAATGTAAAATTAACATCTTTGATGAATTCAGATAGTAAATACTTAAGTAATATATTTAAATGACAGATACAATCTAATATAAAGATACTTGTCAAACAATTGAGAGTCTTTGTTCTTATAAAATTGGAGAAAACATTAAAATTATTAATAGTTACATATTTGCATTCACTTTATTGAAAACAACCATTTGAATAATCTAATCCAAATTCATCTTTCCCAGGAGCACTATGCTCCTGGAATAGCAACCACACTGGACTTTTCTATGTTTATTGAGAAGGTAAATGGCATAGGTCTGTGATTATTTGGCCTTGGATAGGTCATTTTTATGTTTGAGTCTTACATTATTGTTACATGAAATTCAAGCAAAATATTTAAATATTTTAAGAATTAAATATAATATAGAATAATTAACTGTACATATTATAATAAATAACTAGTATATCAGGTTTTTTAATTGGACTTATTCCTCTACACAATTTTCCATAATCATGTTATGAAAATCAAATGCAGATTAAAGTTCATTGTCTGAATCTCAGTTAGATTCCTCTAAATTAATATCAGTCATGTCCCGATACTGTTTGAAAATAGAATAAGTATATGTTAATATGTTTTTTACTCAAATTAAGGTTATTCAAAGGTTTAGATTTTTTTCTCCTAAAACAAATGACCATTCTAATAAACAACAGTCAATACTATGATTTTATCTATATAGGCCTTTATTTGGCTTTCTCACAATTGACAGCATCATTCCATTTCATCTGATATTTGAAGTGAGGTTCTTTCAGTCTATAAATTATCTATAAATTGTCATTTTCACCAAGTTATATCTTCTAAATTTAGAAGCAATGAGAGCATCTTTTAGACTATGTAGATATCAATGTTAATTTGACTTTATTTTTTGTTGGTGTCTCCATCAATAAACATGTTTTTCAGTATAGTTTAATGGTTGACATCCTTTGTCTTGGGTTTTGATATATGAATGTGGTTCATTTTAATATATTTTATAGGCTTTCATTACCTATTTTTAATTATTCAATTTATTATTTGTAGTTATTATTAAGTGATATATTACTTCACTTTCTTTTTAAGTATTTCTTCCTCTCCTTCAACACATGTCCTTCTATTTTATTAATTTTTAACACACACACATATACACATAATAATGTGCCTGCTCAGCAAGTATTATGTTAATTGAACCTATGTTTTTAGGGCTGACTGTTATTGGACAACCAATAGATGTTCTCTTGGAGAAGTCTATTTCTCCCACTCTCAGAATCTTTTAGTTGACTTGTAGTTTTTCTGTGTATGGCTGAGGCATCCTGGACTTTACACAGTGAACATAAGCATGTCAGTCATTATTGTCCTTGCCAGGCCATTTTGGGCATTCCTGTTGTTAAGACTTTATTGGTCTTACATCTTGCATTCTTAAGAGATATAATATGAGGGTGAATGTTATGTATGAATTTAGAATTTAGAATCTTAAAACAGAACACAAATTGAAAAATAGCATCACATGACTTTGCCATACATATATTATATGTGTGTGATGGCTGCCTCTTTTTGCCTACTGAAGAACCACAAATTTTAAAACTGAAACAAGTAAAATTATGTTGTTAAAGTATTGTAATGTTGAACAGCCAACATTAACATGAAAAGGCTATCAAGTTTTTCACTTTAATTTAGGCAGTGAGCAGTATTCTGCTACCACTAAAGCTTAATTAATTTATAATTATAAATTATAATTGAAGTAATTAAATAAGGTCAATTTTAATATTTCACTACTTAGTACCAAGCAATTACGTTTTGTAACTGAGCAGTACTCTCAATTGCTTTTGAATTTCTATCAAGTAAAAAACATAAGAAATAAAACCAATATGCAGTTTGGCTTGAGCTGTTCTATTTTTTGAAACAAGTAGCACATGAACAAAATTTGATTTTGGTGATTACTCAAGCATCATTGCATTCCTAAAGTTCATTGCAAGTTTCAGACATAAATTCAAATCAGAAATTGAATAAGGAGCTACAGCAGAATTGTGTACACTAAGATTAGCACCTAACTAAACATTCATTATCTATCTTCGAGCTCTGTAATTTCATTGAAATTAAAAAAAAAAATGTGTTACAAGCCAGCATGTTTTTGTCAAAAGGCAAATCATCTATATTTTGTGTTATTAATTTTGTAGTTTTGTACAAGTAAATCAGTCAATATTTTATTTTCGGTCCTTGTACTTACAATAAATTGCCCATCCCTAGTTTATGACCTTTAGTTATCAGATAATGGTTTCATCTTAGAAGGAATGTTTTCTTGATCGTAAATTTACTCCAAGCCAGCTTTTTATCCTAGTGCAATTAGCCTGTGACACATGAAAATTTACAGAACTCTAATTGCAGCTTCATACTATAGAGGGCTCAAAATTACTTGTGTAAACATAGGAATTTTGTAGAATCATTAATAGAAATTATGAAGTCAACAATTTGTCTACTTAACATTACTACAGGATAGTGAATGTTCATTGATCTGCAGTAAATATACCCAATAGAGTGGATAATGTCTAGGAATAGTTTAATAATGACAGGAAAATTATAACAGTGAAGGAATCAGTCCTGAGATGATATCTCTGAAAGCCCTGCAAAGTTTACCCATCACAGCCTTGCAACATCATGGGCATCACTTGTTAGTTTCTGCAGCTCTTAGATGGCTTCTGACAGGTAAGTGACTATGACCCTGGTTATAAGTACCAAGACAAACTGAAACACTTTATATGATATACATTGAACCTTTTTATTTTTATTGTTTTCTTCATAATTTTTATGAGAACCTAGGACTGAAAAATGGAACTAGACAGAGCCCCCTTCTCTAACCAAGACACTATTTTTTTTCCTATTTTTATTGGATATTTTATTTACATTTCAGATGTGATTCCCTTTCCTCATTCCTGCCCCAACTCAGGTACCCCCTATCCAATCCCCCCTCCTTCTGCTTCTATGAGGATGTGCCCCCATTTACCCCCCATTCTCACCTCCCCATCTACAAATTCTCCCACACTGGGGCATTCAGCCTTCACTGGAACAAGGACTTCCTCTCCCACCTATGCCTGACAATGCCATCTTCCTCTACATATATAGCTAGAGCCATAGTTCCCTCCCTATGTGCTCACAGGCCGGTGGTTTAGACCCTGGGAGCTCTGGTTAGTTGGTATTGTTTCTCTCCTCATGGGGATACAAACCCTTTCAGCTCCTTCAGTCTTCTCTCTCACACTTCCAGTGAAAACCACTTGATCAGTTCCATGGTTAGCTGTGAGCATCTGCTTCTGTATATTTGAGGCTCTGGCAGACCTCTAAGGAGACAGGTATATCAGGTTCCTGTTAGTATGCACTTCCTGACATCCACATCAGAGTCTACCTTTGGTGACTGCACTTGGGATGGATACCCATGTGGAAGAGTCTCTGGACAACACCTCCTTCATTTTCTGTCCCACACTTCGTCTCCATATTTGCTCTCATGAGTATTTTGTTACTCCTAAGACAGACCAAAGCACTCACACTTTGTTTTTTCTTTTTCATGAGCTTCATGTGGTCTGTGAGTTGCATCTTGGTTTTGGGTTAATATTGCAAGCTTTTGGGTTAATATTGATTATATACAAAGAACTCAAGAAATTAGACTCCAGACAACCAAATAACCATATTAAAAATGGAGTGCAGAGTTAAACAAAGAAATCTCAACTGAGGAAACTTGAATGGCCGAGAAGCACCTAAAGAAATGTTCAGTATCCTCAGTCATCAGGGAATGCAAATCAAAACAACATTGAGATTCTACCTCACACCAGTCAGAATGGCTAAGAGCAAAAACTCAGGTGATAATAGATGCTGACAAGGATGTAGAGAAAGAGGAATATTCCTCCATAGTTGGTGAGATTGCAAGATGGTGCAACTACTCTGGAAATCAGACTGGTGGTTCCTCAGAAAATTGGACATAGCATTACCTGAGGACCCAGCTATATCATTGAGCATATACCCAGAAAATGCTCCAACATATAACAAAGATATATGCTCCACTATGTTCATAACAGCCTTATTTATAATAGCCATAAGCTGGAAAGAACCTAAACATCCTTCAACAGAGGAATGGATACAAAAAAAATGTGGCATATTTACACAATGGAATATTACTCATCTATTAAAAACAATTAATTCAAGAAATTTTGGGCAAATGTATGGAACTAAAAAATATCATCGTGTGTGGTGTAACTCAATCACAAAAGAACGCACTCACTGTTTGTTCTTTTGTGTATGCACTCAAGGATGACTGAATATTAGCCCAAAAGACACTATTTTCAATTGACAATGGTTTGCAAAGGAAAACCAGTACCCTGAGTATATAAACCACATCTAAGGACACACCCCATCTCCCATGCCCAGTAGTAGAAGATCAGCACACACACACACACACACACACACACACACACACACATGCATGCAATCACATGCGCACATGCACACACGCATTCAGTAGTTTACTTGAAGGGATTTTTTGTCTCATATTGCATTCACTGGGAATTTTCTTTTGCCTTACTTATATTTTGTATGCATATTATGGCTTCCAATTTTGTGATTTCTATAGGCTTTGTGAGAGTGTAACTCTTTGTATGTATGCATGCATTTCTCCTGTTTATATTTTTGACTAAATTATATTATCTTCAAGAAACCTAGTGTGATTATATATATATATATATATATATATATATATATATATATAAAACCTGTGCCTACTTAATGTTATCGTAGTGTGTGTTTTGCTGTGTTGCTATGGAGTACTGACCCCCAGAGAAAGACCAGCAGGCTCCATGAAACCTATACTTGAGAACCTCTTTTCATCCAAAGCTTGTTCTATATGAAGAACAATAGTCATGAAAAATATAAGAAACAAAATCTTCACAATTTTTCAAAAAATGATCTTGTAAATTTTGTGAATTAAATTGAGCACTGAATATCCAGTCTCTGGAGGGACTCTAGGATAGAGTAGTATGAAGATCTATAGCAGCCCAGAATAATCACTAAGTAACTCATGGGAGGATTTAGTCACCATGACTGAAAATATCTAGTACTCTGCCAAAAGTCCTAGATTCAATACAAGGCTTCTAGATGATAATGCCCATAATTTACTCTTTACGAAAACATGTTTTCTGACCAGGTGTTGAAAACATTAAGCAGCCTCTTCAGTAGTAGATTAAAGTAAAGGACAATGTAATATTCAAGCTGAAGAAAACTTTGTCCTATAAACCTTAAGGTAAAATGTGAGGTAATTTCTTTGAAAGGAAGACTAAGAAAGTTTTGTAATCTATCTAAGTTAGAGCCATAAGAGAAGAGAAATTTGAAGTCAATTTCAATAAATTTTTAAAATAGCTCATTTTTAGTCTAATGCCATCTTTTGACAATATTTGGAAATATTTTGTTTGACCCACAATGAGAGGTTCCTCAAAAATTATCCTGTGTATGGGTACTTGAAATGTTACTTAATATTGGAAAAGGTACTGGCCATTTTTTCACAAGTAATTATTCAACTCACACTCCTCTAATGTTCAGGCTGATAAATTCAACACTACACTTTGCCAAGCAGAAATAACTGAAGTGTTCATTTAAATATATATTTTAAAAAAGGATTCTAAGGAGATCTCAAAGAAAATCTTTAATACTGAGTACCATGTTCACACTCACTGTATCCTAGTATCAAAATGCTGAGAAAGAAAATTTGAGCAATTTGTTATAATTTCTCTCTTAATTTTGTTCTTTTGCATAAGAAAAAGTATGTTCATATTGCTGTTCTTAAGTCTGTATTACTTCAAAAATAATATAATTGTATATACAAAGGACATACTAACAAATACATACCAGTGAAATTGACAACAAAATTTAGAATTTAAGATTATATATAATTGTTATGTCAGTTACTTTTCTGTTGTCATAATGAAATGTCACAATGAAGAGTGGTTTAGATAATATAAATGTTTTATATAGTTCCAGAGAGGATACTGTCCATCATGTAAGTGAACATGTTTTTCAAGAGCATGAAGGCAGACTGACAGTCTCAGCACACAGAAAGGTCACATTTTATCCTCAAACAGGAATTTAAGGGAGAGAGAATAGAAAGTGGTTACAGATTATAAAGCATCCCAGCTGGTACTCAATGACATACTTGCTTTACTTGCTACCCTTATTTGCATACCTGTCACCTATGTAGAAATAGCTCACTACCACATGAGGACCAAGATGTAAATGTTCTTATGGGAGACATTCCTCATTCAAACCACCACAATTATTGACAGATAATATTAAAATTTAAAAGAAGCAAAACCAGAGGACTTTAAAGTATTCATTCTCAGGATACAATTTTCTTCTTAGCCGTTAATGCAGAATCTTGGAAGTAATTTCACTTTACGAATATAGATATCTTTCTCATGATGAACAACTGAAAGGAAATGGTTTAGTGACTGATCCTAACAGTACTTGTTTTGTGTAATATGAATGGGCACAAAGAACATGTGGATATTGAGAAAGTAGTGAAATTTTTAAATTTTTCTCTCATTATTATTTAATGACTTCTATAAACACAAAATGGAATGAGATCAGATGGTGAAAGACCAATTCTGCCTCTATGGGATCTCAATTTAAATATACCGCCAAATATCCAGAATAGCCTAAGATGGTGGAAGTACAAGGAGAGTAGATAAAATATTAATACTTATAAAATATACCTATGAATTTTTTATTACATAAATTTGCTAGCAGTTTCATAAACTGTATTGTAATTTGATCTTACTAATCTGTGTTGTTTATAACTATTAGATTAATATAGTTTTTCACATAATACCATGAACTATTTTTTACCAGGGATATAGTTATTTTATTAAATCAAAATATGGACATCATAATAGTTTGGTATATTGAAATATTCTTTTACAGACTGTAGGAGCAAAGAGGACATTTAGATCAATAAAAATACTTTCCCTAGAAATGAACATGCCTCCAGTCTTGTGGAGAATGTTGGTAATATAAAAAATTTGGTCTATTTGTGTGGCCAAGAGATGGACAGGTGATCTTTACCATGCTATGCTCTCTGTATATTTAAAATTGATGCATACTTTGTTAATGTAAGGATTATCTATTCAATAAATTCCTAATTATTCTACCTTAAATCTGTTTTTCTTTCTACTCCAACCTAGCACTGTACATATGCCCTCTAAAACTGAAAAACATTTACGACTAAACATAAAGCTAGTTCAAAGTAAGATTCCATTTAAGAAGTTAAACCATTGTAATTGTGATAAACATAGAAATATGTTTATCAAAAAGATACATGGCTTTTAGTTCTATTTAGAATTTCAACTGGTTTTTTGCAAAACTATGTGCTATTCATAACTGGTGTCAGTGATCCTTATTGTTAGATAGAAAGAAGCTTCCCAGGAATCTTTGAAGGTCAAAATTCTATCTGATAAATCTATAATTTAATAATTCTGGAGGCTTATAGAGAAAGCATCCATCATTGCCTAGATGGTCTATGCAAAAGAAAACTTGTGTTAAAAACTAAGTAGAAAAGACAATAGAAACACAATAACAAAATCACATTACTATCCTACATAAAATTTGCCCTTGCAAAAATATCCCTGAGGCAGTATGTTGGTCACTTCTTTAATCCAGATAATTCTTATTAATGAAACAATAGGAAGATCTTTATGTAAAATAAATTTTATGAATTAACTTTTTATTTTATATCCCTTTTCAGTACAAAAAAAAATAAGTTGAAATAATAGCCACATAATCTCAATTCTGTTTTTTTAAATATTAATGTTATAATAACATGAAATGACAGAAGTAGAGCAATGAGCATTCCACTAAAATTCCAGTCACAAATAGATGGAAAATTGTTACTTATTACATGTTGATCCATTGTTCAGTACATTTCAACTGTCCTGTGAAAACAGTTTACCTAAATTATTAAATACATCAAATGTGTGCTTATCCATCCTGAGCCACCTCAGTAGCTGGAAATTAAACATGTAATTTTTTAAACACATACTTTAAGAAGTTTATGCTTATAAAAAACTCTGCCTGAGAAAACGAGCTGGACAAACATATCAAACTCCTGTTCATTAGAAGAAGGCAAGCTTGTAATTACATGTGAAGATAAAAGAAGGGGAAACACTGGTCCAACGATTGGATTTTAAATTTTAGAAAAATGACTCTTTAATTCATGCTTAATCAGTGTAGCACCTGGCATCAATGGCACGGTGGTAATGAGACACTCTTCTCTAAGTTCAACACAAGACCAAAAGTAAGCAAAGCAACAGAAAAGGAATAAAATTTCTGAAAATAAATTAGTCATCCACAAATGTAGTGGGAGATGAATCTAAAGTACCGTGTCCTCTGAGATAAAGTTATTCAAAGCACACACAACACTGAACTAAAGAAAGTGATATAGTTGTGTTTGTGGTCCTCGGTGACATTGCAGTTAATTATTATTGAAACATTATATTTATTTCTTGTTTGTTCACCAGACCTAAAAGTGCCTTTGTTATTTATGGCAAAAGGAGCTGTAACTGACAGATTAGAGAGTGTCCATCAAGAATCATGAAAATGACCACAAAAAAAAAACCAACCTTCTGGATTCAGCCTACAATCCTTAGCATAAGTTTTTTTTTCTTTTTCTCACTGTCTCAAAGGTAGCAACTAATCTGAATTAATTCATAGTATTCTGGACTCACTCATGTCCTTACTCTATATAGCTAATGAAGTCATGGATACGGTAACACAACCCACAAGTCCTAGTTTACTAAAGGTGATTAGCCTCTATGGCCAGAAAAACAAATTTTTCCTCTAAATAAAAGAACTTCCCTTGGCATCAGATAAAGAGCAATGCAGAAAACTTTAACCAATCAAAATGTAGAGATGTTATTCCAGTTCCAACATGTATATCTATAATACAACTCCTTCATCTAGAGTTCAGGGATAATTAAGAAGAAAAGGTAGAAATATTGTAAATATCAAAGGAACAGGAAAATAGCTGTGAGATTATGACTCCTAATGACAGAGGCCAGACATTTGAAGCCTCACCAACATGACTAATAATGCCCTGAAGGAAGATCACAACAATACACATGCTAATATAGACCAGAAAAGTCTCAAAAGATCTCTCATATTTTTAATACATGGAACTCCTGGTAGGGTATTCAAGATAGGTTGAAAATGAATTAATTCATATCTTAACTTCCCTCACCCACCGCTTCCTTTGCTTTATACCAGCCCTAAATAACAGCAGGCATTCCCTGGGTATTCACAGGCTACCCTTCAACAATGAAAGCAGGTATTCTAATTGTGTATATTCACCTCTCTCTCAGCTCCTTCTAATTCAATTCCCTAGCCTTATCCCCAGATTGGTAGGAGATTGGCTGCTACAACTTTGTTTACCCATAAAGGGTTCTTCTTCAGTGGATCACACAGATCTTATAATGAAAACTGTCCCTCTCTACACTCATTGCTTTATTCTATCTCCCAATCCCACCAGACACTACCTAGGAAGCAACGGGTCATGTAAATCAGGAAAAAGGCTTGAATAACATGCAGGCTGACTACATTTTTCCAGCTCTCTCTTAGTTCATGCAAAGCCATTACCCTAGCCACATCCCAGCTCTGTATCAGAGTACGTGCTGTAGCATCCCTACCTGAATATGCCCTATCTTAAGCAGATCACACAGACCTCTCCTCCAAATTTTCTTCCCAGATTCACTGCTTTCTTCAATGCTCAACTCCAGCAGACATTTACTTGCAAAAATCAGATCACTTTGGCAAGCAGAGCAATTAGGTTCCCTGCAGATCTGTACCACTCCCTCCATTGCTCCCTGTCCATTTTTCTGTTCTCATCCCAAGCACTGTAGCACTCTCACAGTCTCTGCCCCTATTCCCAGGGTATTAAGCAGATCCTGGTTAAATAACCTGCTTCTCTCTTCTTCCCGTGGACCACATCAGTTACCCTTTCCTAGATCATTCCCATTTCTAATACCTAGAAATACCTTTTTACCTAGAACCCCCAATATCAACACCTATCAAGATCTGAGAAGAGTTTTCTACTAAGTACCACAACTAACACATTTTTCTAAAATTCAGGGAGGGCAATAAAAACTAAGGAACAGAACTCAAGAAAGATAACAACTAATAACTTTGAATTATAATTTTTCCAAACCCAATACACCAATGTAAAAACCAGTTAATAATAACATGGTCAATATGCTTCTAATAGAGCATAACAACCTTAGCATAGCAGGTCCTGAATATTTCATCATATTTGAAGCAAAAGTAAGAGACCTTAAACAGACTTCATGATTATGAGACATCCTGAAGGAGAAAGTGAGTAAATCCCTTAAAGAAATCTATGACAGTAGAAGAAACTGAATAAAAGAGTTCAAGACATGAAAGTGAAAATAGAATCAGTAAAGAAATCCCAAACTGAAGGAAATCTGGAAATTAAAATTTAATAACTGGGCCAGGAATCTCAGAGGTATACCTTGGGAACAGAATATAATAGTTGAAAGAAAGAATGTCTGGTATTACAGACATGGAATTAGAAATGGATGATTTTGTCAAAGAAAAAAAGTAAATCAAAATACACACACACACACACATACACACACACACACAAACACACACACATACATACATACACACATACACAATCTAAGAAGACAATCACAGAATTATAGGAATAAATGAATGAGAGTAAATCCCCATCAAAGGCACAAAAATATTTTCAACAAAATCATGTAAGAAAATTTCTACAACCTAATATAAAGAAGAAGATGTCTATTATGAAACCAGAAGCATACAGAACATAGACTGGATTAGAAAAAGCAGAACCAAAAATAGTGTCCTATTGGCCTAAAATAATCAAAACACTAAATTTTCAGGAGAAACTATATTGAAAGCTGAGAGAAACAAGGAAAAGTAAACGTAAAAAAGACAGATTTATTAGAATAACAACTGAGTTTTCTTACTCAAGACTGTAAAGGCCAGGAAATCATGCACAGTTGATGTATAGATTCTAAGAGCTCTCAGAGACCAGCACAGAATACTATACTCAGTAAAACTTTCAATCACAATAGATGGAGAAAATAAGGAATTCCATAATAAAAGCAGATTTTAACAATATCTACAATTCTAGTCCAGAAGACATTGTAGTAGACAGAGAAGTTAACCTAAAGAGGTTAACTATATCCAAGAAAACACAATGAATCAATAAGCACTGACCAGCAAATCAAAGGATATTAAATACACACACACACACACACACACACACACACACCCCAAACAGCCATCATCATCATTACTACCACCAACAACAGTAACAACAGAAAGGCAGAAGTGATCAAATACTGCTCATTAATTTCTCTTCACATACATAGTCTCAATAAAAGAATAGATGTGGAAAAAGAATCCATCTTTTTGTTGCATTCAATATACACACAATAATATCAAAGGTAGACAATGCCTCAGGTAAAAAGGTTGGCAAAAGATATTCCAAACAAATGGATTTAAAAAGCAAGCTGTTGTAGGCATTATAATATCTGAGAAAATATACTTCAAATCTAAACAAATTAGAAGAGTTAGGGAAGGATACTACAAACTGAGGAAAGGAAATATCCTACAAGAGGACATTGCAATTCTTAATACCTATGCACCAAACAGAGACACTCAAGTTGGTAAAATAAATAGTATTGCAGTTTAAATTTTATACTCATATGTATACACTACACATACGTACACATACACACACACACACACACACACACACACACACGGGGGGTGGGGGGAGAGAAAGAGAGAAACTTCCAAAGTGCAATCTCAACAATAGATATGTCATCTAGAAAAAAGCAAGACAAAAACTTTTGTGCTAATTGATATAACAAACCAAATATGTCTAATATATTTATAAAACTTTTCACACATGTAGACAAGAATGTATATTCTTCTCAGATACTTATAGAACTTTGAGTTAAATTAATAACAATCTTGAACACAGATTGAGTCTCAAAAACTACAACAAATTTAAATAACATCCTGCAAACTATTTGCCCATCACAGACTTAAGATGTATATAAACAACAACAGAAATCTTACAGTATGATGTGATTTTAAGACAAGTACATAGATAAGAGTTCCTAAATAAAAACTTTCGAAAGATCTCCTACTTGTAAATTATCAGCATTTCTGAATGCTCTAGAACAACATAACATATGCACACAATCATACACACACACACACATATATATTTTTTCCATTTTTTTAAACCTACTTTTAATAAGAGTTCTCAAATGTTTTGACCCTGCTTCTAGCCCACCATCCAAAGTTAGGCGAGAAGAGTTGGTAAATAGGATAAAGGGATGTAGGACTGTTTAGAAGTTCCTTGAGGTGATTCCTATTTCAGTCAGGACACTAGCAGTCTAGTTCAGTAGTGTCTGGATAACAAACAAGATTCAGTAGCAGTGGCACAATTTAACAGAAACCTCCAGGATTCCACCGAATTGGCACAAGTCATGGGGAGTTCCCAGGACAATCAGGACAATCAGGACAATAAGAGTTCTCTGACTTGCCTCTCTCAATGAAGAGAAAAATCAAAGACAAAGACACAAGACAAATGAAGATTTGCAAAGGTAGCTATGCAAGCACACAGCCACTATCTGTTGAGTTTTACTTATACTCTCTCCAAACATCAAGTGTCTTCCCAAGAGTTTTGCCTCAGCAAAACAACATGTGAGTCAGCCATAGCTAAACACCACATGAGTCTCCCTCAACACAGGAGGCTGTGTCACCTGACATATCCAGAAACTTCCACTTCAGGAAAATGTAATAAAATAGAAACAAGAAAAAGAAAACAATATAAAGAACAGATTTGGGTCTTTGAAAAAAACAATAAGATCAGCAGATACTTTTCTAAATTATCTTAAAGACAGAGAGAATATACCTAAATTAACGTAATTAGAATTGAAAATTGGGAAATCCTGAGAATCATGAAGACATGGTGTAAAACTAGTACTCAATCAAATTGGAAAATTTGAAAGGAAATTGATAATTTTCTTGACAGACAAAAGTTACCAAAATTAAATCAAGATCACAAGAACAATTTAAATATATCTAAATCCAATAAAAGCAGTCACTAAAAATCTGACAAAAATTGCCCACAGAAAGGTGGTTTGAATGCATCATTTACCAAATCTTCACAGAAGAATCAATGCCAGTATTCCTCAGATTATTTCTCAAAATAAAAACTTACCACATCAAGATCCAACCATGGACAAATATAAAGCAATTTCTATTAAGGCCACAGGTGCTTTTTTTTTTTTTTTTTTTTTTTTTTTTTGGCCTTTTTACTCTATGGGCCATTTTACATGTAATATATCATGAAGTTCAGTGTTTTTATGTGACTTATTAGTTTGCAAATGAATAGGTCTGTATAATTATATGTGTTTCTTATGTATTCTCTTGAGAGACAGAAAGGCAGAAGGGATACTGATATGAAAGGACCTGTAGAAAAACTTGGAGGAAGAGTATGAGGAAGGAAAACGATGATCAGGACACACTAAGTGAGAAAACAGTAAACTTTCAATAAAATAACAAATAAAAAAATTCAAAAATATGTTCATTTTCAAAAGTTTTCTAACTGGAAAAAATGTAAAACAACAACAACAAAAAAAATCTACCAACTAGAAATTACAAACACAGAATTCATGATGTCTGATCCTGAAAAGCAAAACAAGAAAGCAGGGGAGAGAATACACAATATTACAAAATACAATGTAGAAGAGCAGAGCAAGATTTAATAAAGAAAATTCTCAAATAGGTGAAAGATTCTCAGTCAGTATGTATTGTAGGAAGAGCTAAGGTGGGAGGAATAAGGGAGGAAGAGGAGGAGTAAGGGAGGAAGAGGAAAAGGAGCTAAGAGGAGGAGAATGAGAGAGGTGGACATGGAGGCTGATGTTCGCTTGTCTGTAGAGGTCAAAGGTAGTTGGCATGTCTAGGTTGGGTATTGGGTTACACTTCTGATTTTATGGGCACCTTGTTATTGATCATTACCAAATATATAAAGCCTTTGGATAATCTAAGCATTAGAGTCTCATGTGTACTGAGCCTGTGTGGTTGGCAGGATGGCCCGGGCACTGCCCAGCCTTGCTGAGACAGTATGGAAGATTGGCACAGCCATCTCCCATGCTGGCATCTCATGGCTGGCAGGGCTAATGTTTCTAGCTGGCCGTTTCTACCTGCAGCACACATGTGGCCTCTGACCACGTGGCTGAGCTAGGAATAGCTGCTGCAGCTTAGATAGTCGGCTCCTCTGGTGGTCACATTTCAAGTAATTACTACAACAATGTATCAAATATAGAAGGTTAATTTTACTACTTTGCCAATCTTTTGAAAAATTGAAGACAAGAACGATTTTAAATCTAATAACACTGATTTCATAGTGGAAATAATAAAAATTCATGATTTTTCATTATAAAACAGAGGCTATAAGGTAACAAAATCTGTGAGGAAATGAGAATATATGTATATTAAGTGAAAATACTTTTGGGTAATAAATAAAATAAATGTACATAGAGTTTAATCATATAAATTCACCAACATTCATATGGTAGAAGACTATTGGATAAAAAGACATTGGTCCTTTTCTCTTGAGGCTGATGTTAAATTTCTGAAATCTTTGGAATTCCTGAACTATAATGATAGTCTTTGTTATGATCAAGGAATCTTGTTTGTTGGAATGTTGAATCCAGAAAAACTATACATAACAGAATGGAACACCTTGGTAGCCACAGGCTACAAGGACTCATGAGAAAGAGCACAGAACTACTGTTTAGACTATTTATTCTACCCAATAACCTAGAGCTAATTTTGAAGATTCTGGACATGAAAAATCAATAAGAATTCATGATCCTTAATAGGAGTTTGGCATCTGTAATGTAAGCCTATTTGTACACTAGCAGGACCATTTCTCCCCATCAACACAGAAAAGTAGTCTGTCTTTGGTTCTTTCCACTGTAGTAAACTATCAAAAATGATAATATAGCTAAAGATACAATGAAACAGAGAAAAAAATGTACTAAACAAAAATGCAAATAGGGTTTGTTCATGTTAAAATCTCTCAAAGTAATTTTCAATATCTCCAAACTATATTAGCATGTTGAGTTTTTGATCTGTGTAGGACCTATTTGATTACAGTCATTGAGTAAACTATTTTTCCTAAATATTTATATAGAATAATAATATTGTTAAACTTTACCTATAAAACAGTAAGACTAGATTCATCATCTCTCATAAATTTAAAAGCACCTTGTGAAAAACTGTGACCACTAGATGTTCATTTCCTGAACACTTTACTATTTATACTTTGGATAAAAACAATCATTATTTTTAATTTATAGCACTAAAAGATTTCTGGATAAGAATATATGTTTTTTTTTATATTAAAGATAATTGAAATCTCTACAAGATGGAAAATCTTCAAAACTAAGCAAAGGAAATGGAAATACATTTGATCATTTCTCTTCTTTGCTATTGTATCTATGATAAATAGTGTCTGTTTAAATCACATTTCAAGCAAACCTATCCATACTTGCTTATTTCTTCTTATACTAGATCTAAGGAAGAAAAATACAACAGAAATATTCTCTGTAGAATTCCCAAAGAGTTAGACAGGTGTAACAGTTATTCATTCTTATAAATAAAGATAGCAAGAACTCCCCACTGTTAATACTATTATAAAATTCATGCCTCTACAAAATGGCAAAATTCCATAGATTCCCCATGGAGCCTCCCAGTGTTACTTGAAATGAACCCAAGAAGCAATTTAAGCATTTGTTCAGAAACTACTATTGAGCATAAGTTTTCCTACATTTCAACAATTATAGTAAATTGTTTTATTTGTATAACTATGCCCATGTACACATGATTTGATCATATTGAAAACATTTCTATATTAAAATAAGCTTGTATATAATTAACAATGGCTTGAAATAAATTCCTAGAAATATTATTTTAATACAGAAATTAATTTAAAAGAAACCATATAAATACTTTGAACAATGTACTTTTTAAAAGTATGTAGCTAAAACAAATATATTATTCTGGGAAATAGTACACTTAAATTTATATCTTCAATACTCTATATGACAGTTAGGAAGGGTGGTTTGCTACCCAAAATTAGAATAAAATGAAAGCATAATTCAACATTGAAATAAGATACCTAATACTAGATATCAAATTGAAAAAGTGTTTCTGTGTTCCAAATAGTATATTAGACAGTTTTATAATTTAAACATCCTTAAGCCATCAAAGTTTTAGGAAAAAAGTTTATAAAGTGTTAACAACACCAAAAATTTAATGCAAATTTTATTCTTAAGGACAATGCATAATATTCTAAAATATGGGTTAAATTACATCTAATATTTAAGTCTAATATCCACATCTATATACCTGTATTAACCCAGAGATAAAGTTAATATATATTTAGGTATCATCCTAATAAATAAATTAGGCTATGGAGAAAATTTTAGCTACTGACAAGCATTTTTACCCTAAAGAAAATTATTGTGAATCTGTGACACTCAATCCAGCAGAGCTTGTACAGATATGACATGACATCAGAGCCCAAACACACTATTTACAAGGCCTGTGGCTTCTGTAAGAATGTTTCCAACTCTGTTGTTTTAATACCTTAATTAAGCATGTTCTCTCTCACAGGTGGATTCTCACTTTGAATCTTTTTCTTCACTTAGCACACATGTGGGAGCCAGGTAATTAGAAACAGGCATTTCAGGTTAGGTGCATTACTGGGGGTCTAGAAAAATAAATGTGACATGAAAATAGAAAAGGAGAGTCCTGGTTGTGGAAAGGAACAAACATGGAGGGCATGAGGACCCGAAAGTGGGAGGAAGACTCAACCATGATGCTTGTTATGTTGATGGCTATGTGAAATCGTATGATTTATCTTTCAACCCACTACAAATTTTAAAAAGATAGGAAGACATTGATAACATAAAGGAATGGGGATAAATTGTTTGAAAGATTTAAGTGAGGATAGGGAAGGGAAATCTGGTACAGGATGACATCGGATTTGACCTAAACTAATGACAACTAAAGGATGCACATAGAAATTCACTAGTTAGCAAACTAATTAAAAATGTTTTAAGATGAAAAAAGAGTTTGATAAGAAAAACTGTGCATGAATATACAATATTCCTCCAAGAAGACATGTCATATTTTATTAAAATCTTGATACCAGGAAAGAGGTTATGAGTTAATAGTCACAGAAGATTTGCAGTACCAAAATAATACAACTATCTGTTTTGCTCTTGGTTTCTTCCCATAATTAAGTACTATTGCTGTGATTGTAGACAACAAACATTTTTGTTGCAAGTCATCAATAAATCAACTCAAATATATACAGTTCGTATATACAGTTTGAATATATACAGTTCGTACATATAATGAACTGTCTAGATTTCATTGTGCTAGAAGGTGCTATGATGTTCGATGGAGAGGAATCTACTCAGTGGTCTTGCCTGATGTTGGACTCTTTACGATACAATATTGACTGACCAGGCAAGTTATATCCATTGGTGCAGTTGTGGAAAGGATGCATATGATGGTAGTCAACAATGGCCTCGTTTGTTGTTCTGCATGAATGTTTTCATAGTTCTAAAACCTCGTCGAAAGCCCATAATGAGGAAATCATGAGCCAAATATGGAAACCGACTGGATTTATTTCACTAAATAATCATTTTATAAATAAGGTCTTGTTCTTCACCTGGATCAGACAAGTTTCACTTTGTAGTAGGGAGTGGTTAAAGCAAAAATACATAACTGCTGAAAATGCTGAAAATAATTAACTGTGAGCTCTCAAGTGAGCTAACCAATGGTCAAGAAGAATCGAGGAAAAGAGGGAAAGAAGGAAAGAATTTGGCAGGGAAAGGTGTCAAATACTGTCTTCTCTCTAGACACTGGATTAGTAATGGATACATCAACTTACGGAAGCAATGCCTGCTTGCCGAATATCTACACTAAATCAAGTTGATCAGTTTTCCAGAATGGATGGGGAAGGGGTTCCTTGGGGCTCACCCATAACTGGGGTGCTGTTGTGGTGGCTACTGAGGTAATGAGAGTCCCTTGTCTTTGGCAATGTGACCACTGTTAAGTTGCTCACTCCTTCTAGAATGCTTTACACCATGAGTATATTGTTTATAAAAATTGGAGTCAGAGGCTACTACTAATCTTATTTTTATTAATGTCATAAGGATGTAGATGGGCCATTAGGTCCTGGATGGGGAGTGTGAGGAAAACTGTGGGGGTGGGGTGAATACAGAGAAGAGAATTACTGGAATATCTAAAAGGGTTAAAAGAAATTATAATGAAAAGGCAGAAAAGTAAAATACTGATGGTGTCAATTCAAATACATTTGGAAGAACAATAAAGAATATATTTTAAAATTTATATTTGAGGAACTGGAGAAACGGCTCAGTGGCTAAGAGTGCTTACTCCTCTTGCAGAGGACCTGAGTTCAGTTCCTAGTATCCACATAAAGGTTCACTCACAATCACCATTAACTAGGTCTAGTTTGGCACACACCAGAAAACATGTGTACACAAAAATGAATTTAAAATATCTTGTATGAAAAGTTAAAATAAAATAATGAAATCCACCACTGCCACTACCAAGTCATTTTAAGGCATAGATAGTGACACCTCAAAACATATCAATAAGCTGATGAAATTCTTCAGAATCTTTGAGAAAGTTCATACCAGAGTTTCTGGGTGATGATGTGAAAGAAATAGGAATTCTCTGTGAATGACACATAGGCTTAAAATTGAATTCTGCTTAAACCAACCGTACACAAGCCCCTTGAACTTGATGGTCTATGTACGTTCAAATTCTTGTCTCAATGGCCTGTTCTGTCTGAATTCTTATATTTCTCATGTTCTTTTCAGGATCTGTGAGCAAATGTGTAATCACCACAAGCTTCGAGCACCAAATTATGACTGTCAATCACAAAGTGAAAGGTATCTTAGAAGAAGAGACTTTTTCCAGCTCAAGATCTTCAAGAAGTAGTCTACCTGGCTATGAAGTTTAAAGTCAGAGGAAACCTGGAGGCTCAGATCCTATTGTAAAGTTTCAATGTAATTGGCTAAGATGTCAGAGTAGTAACTATCAATCAAGTGGAGGCTGGCATGAAAATGCAGAGGGCCTCTAAGTATCTCACTTATGAATAGAAAAAGTGTGGACTTTCAAGACATATAGGTATGCCAGCAAGGAACTCTTAGAACCTCCTGTTAATTTAAGCCATCTAGGTAATCATATATTTAAGCTTCTACAACATGTTTCCTTTCCAAAATAATCTGTCAAATTTCCAAGTATAAACTAATATTACAATAGAATTGATGCTGTCAATACAGGAGACCAGTGTGCTGTCCATTGTTACAGAGAGTAGGAGAGTTTATACAACCCCTTGGGTTTCCATTTAAATCTTTGCTTCTGCAGCTAAGGTAAGAATGATAAAAACAAACAAACAAACAAACAGCAACAAAACCTTGAGTATTTCCCAACTAGTCTAATTGTCCTTTTATCTACTGAAAGTATTGGCTGGAATCATCTATTTTGTATAATAGACAAATTGCTTTCATGATCTACAAAATATCAAGAAGGGACAGTTGTCAGGCTACACAGTACCATGTCAGAAACACAGCATGATCTATATTTGTTTATGAAGAAAAATAAAAGTGCTACTTAGGTTATCAAACTTTTCTTGCTATAGTTGAATCTGGGAGAAAAAACACATTTAAAAATTAATGAAATTAATAATGATAGATAATTGCTAGCTTCATGTTTGCAGCAATTTAGATGACAAAACTATGATGAAAATTTAATGTAAGGCTTTTTGAAACACATATACACATTTGCGTGTGTAAAATTGGTGTGCCATGAATAAATGTCAGGCTTTTGAAATATAATCTGGTTTTAATATTTTGTGGCATCAAAGAGAGGCACTTATCAATAGAAAACTAAATTTTTAATGAATTTGTAAAATAATTACCAATTTTGTGCCCTATTTTATTCAACCTATTTTAGTAGTTAAAGTTTTTGCTCCCTCTTATACTGAGGCACATGTCCTATAAAATAATACTTCCTGGAACAAAAGCATTAAGGTTCATGACAGAAAACTAGTGAATGCTCTCACTCACAAAAGCAGATGTTGAGGCTGTCTGTCCTCCACATAGGAAATGTTGAGAACAAGACAGAGACAAAACACAGAGCACACACAATTTGGAAAACAAGTATATACAGATAAAGTCCTGTAATCATCAGCTAAGGGCACTAGTTTCACCAAGAAGATCAAGGACAAGGAGGGTCAGAAAGAAGGCAAGTAATAAAGCCAGTGCTAGAAATTCAGAGTCTACTAGAAACAGCACAAAATTTCTGAGTGAGAATTCTGCCAACCCTCTACGATCCAGTGCTTTATTCTTCCTCAGACTTGCCTGGTACTGGACAAAGAATCAAAATGAAGACTCTGCTGAAGTAAGATAAAGGCAGTATTAGAAACTGAGTTCTGAAATATATCAGATAATAAAGATCAAGATACTGCATCTTTATGTGAGTTTTTTCTGCAATCTATGTTCACCTTACCTTTTAAATGACACAGAAAATTTATTAAATGGCTACCCACTCTCTCAGTTTCATGGGACAATGGTAGTAAAATAAATATAATGTTGATCTTTGAGCTTAGGTTTTATGATGATTTGAAAGTCAGTTAGAATGAGTATTGCAAACACTACAAACTCAGTGAAATTTTACAGTAACTTTTCATACATATTTGATATAATAGATAGTATTAGATACTTATTAATTACCAAAATATAAATATTAACTACTACATATGTCATGTACTGTTAAACTTATTTTATAACAACAGTTTATGTTGCATTTATGCCAATTTTGCTATGCTTTTAGAATATATCAAATATATATAAAGTTTGAAACAATAGCTGTTCTATAAATACATTTTTCATAGTTATTTTGTTATTTAGTGTATTTAAATAACATTGTAACATGACATTTGTTTTGGTAGTGAACAGGAAGAACAGAATCCAGCGTTATTGTCAACAGATGACGAAGAATTTGTTCAACAATGCTTTCATGTATCCCCCACAGACATTATCCCCACCTCACAGGAGCCTCTGCATAATTAACCTCTTGCAAATCTCACTCTTGTTTTACCATGGTAAAACACACTTTCTTCAAGAGAATTTAATTGGAAAATAGCTCTTATCTGAAGGAGAAATTTTAGAGCATTCATCAGTAATTAATTTTTATTTATATATTTCTATATACAGAATCTGTTTTATTTCTTTCAGTGGCTGATCACAAAATAAACAATGTGTTAAATACATGTATTTCTAATTATAAATTCTATGTCTTAATTTATAGTTTTGAAATATAACCATAGAATTATTGTTCAAAGATATATTCCTGTGATTCTTTGTGTGTGAGTATGTGTGCATGTGCTGTGTGAGTGTGTGTTTGTGTATGTGTGTGTGAGAGAAAGAGAGAGAGAAAGAGAGAGAGACAGAGAGACAGAGAGAGAGAAGGTCCAAGTACCCAGCTTGTATTGTCTGAAATATTTTGAGCACACAATTTTTCAAATGACTGAAACATTTGATATATGGAAATGTTTGTCTTGTTAAAGAGATAAATTGTGTTCCCATCTTTTATTGAATCAGAACATGTATATTAAATTTGCATATTCTAAAGTACATTGGGTAGGTAAGAAAGAAAATATTAGAATATATGGATAGACAATTCATTGGTCCTAAGGAAGAACCTATTGCTATTATGTAGCTAAAAGGACATAGTATTAAATGAATTTCTTAACACATTATCTTTATAACTATAGGTTGATGCATATATGAATCCTCAACTGAGAATCTATTTGTAGTTGATAGTGATTAACACAGAAACACAAACTGGTTAAGGTGCATAGAATAAGAGAGTTCAGGATGTACAGCCCTAAAGTGAACGTGTATCAAACACTCTTCCCAGTCCATAACTTAGTGGTTTTGAGGAATAAGGGGTGGAGATCACATGAGAGACACAGTGGATAACCACATGGAAACATCTTCCTGACATGGCAGAGCATTTTCACTAGGAACTCACAGCACACATAAAAGTTGTGTATGTTCAAGCCAGAAAAATTTCATCAGGAAGTAGAGAAATGGGCACAAAACACAGAGACTTTTTGGTGTGCGTTTTACAGTACAATTATTTTCTTCTCTTCACTGCAAAATAAATGAAATTGTTTCAAACTTGTTAACAATGTTTATATTATTGAGTTTATAATGCTTTAATTCTGAAAAAAGTTTCTGCACATACTTTTCCAAATAATTTGGAGTATTTGATAATCTTCATTATAAATACAGAGCTTTAGGCAAATCATTTTTGACTTTTCTATCACTTATTTCTTAATAAGATAAATTGTTGTGTTGCATTTTTGAAGCATGTCACTTACTTAATACATGTGCAATTGTGATATTTTCTTTCTAAAATTAGTTTTGAAATTTTTCATTACTAGTTTGATGACAGTTCATAAACTACAAAACTAGGGAACATTGCAATGACTCTGTGCCTAGAGGAAGGTAGGAACCAGCTTCATGCAAGGTGAGCCAGAGAGATGGTTAAAAAAATGGGTAAATGACTTGCAGTTTTATCCTAGAGAATTTTCAGTGTGATTACATATGCAATTTGCTAAATGAATGATACTTTAAAGGAAAAACATAAGCACAATTACATTTCATCAAAAAAAAAAAAAACTCTGCTAGAAAGTATTTGGTACCAAAGCAGATAAAATATTTAAGACATTATTGCAGCCAGTGAGGCAAGAAGCACCGAGCATGGTACACTGCTGTTGGAGAAGAGGAGATGGATGTGGCAAGCTGAGGAGACAGAAATAGCTTTGGGGCTTGCCTTGAGAACAAGGGAGAAATGATGCTTTCCTGTAGAAGCTGAGGATGTTGGGGTCATAAATTATGTTAGTGCTTTGCAAAGACTGTTAGGTTTTGATTCTAAAGTTTAGAAGGAGGGAAAATGAATTCTGTGTGAAATTCATTTTCAGAATATGTGGTTTTGTTACACTGTTGAACATTCAGCTGCAAAGAAAGCTGAAGACCGAAGACTGAACAAGAAAAGGAAGAAGTTGGATGTTGCATAAGTTATAGAACTATGTGGTAAAAGGTTTTGATTAACAGTAGAGTATTCTGTGCTTCAACATACCCAAAAGATGAAATTGAAAATATTTTTCATTAGAAAATATCATCTTTTTATTAATTTTAATTTTATTTTTCAGATAATAATATAATTATGAATGCCTATGCTTGCCTTTCTTACTGCTAATTCCTCTCACGTAACCTCTTGCTCTCTTTAAAGTTCATTGATTATTTTTTTATTAATTGTTAACATACACATATACAGACACATACACAAACGTCTAAATATATGTTGTATTTTTCTTATTAAGGTCCAACTTAGGAATTCATATTGTCAAGACTTTATGGGGATATCTTCCCTATACTTACTCAAGACAATTGTACAGCAAACTCCTGTTGTCTGGCTCTCACTTTCTCCCTGTTGTTTTGGTGCAGATGTACTACTGTAGATTCTGTTTGAACTTGACATCACACAATCTTCTTTTCTCTAACTTTTGATTGATTTTAGTTTTCTCCTGTTGCAAGAGACAACCACTTGTCTTTGGTTTAAGGATACATGCATAGAATGTAGTTAGAAAGCAGGTAATGTGGCAGTTGAAAGCTTACACTTGAAGACAGAGGACCCCTTAAGATGACAGTAGTTGGCTTGGTTTACTGTAGAATGACATAGTTTATTTCTTGTTGAACAGACCTTAAGTCTTGTTGTAGAACTGAAGATTTGAGGTTACGAGCACAGACAAGAGGGAACATGCAATATTTTTATTTGCGAGTGTAGATTACATCACTCAATTATCTTTTCTAATTCCATCCATGTACCTGCAAACTGCATGATTTCAGTTTTCATTATAAGTGAATCATGTCCCCTAGTGTATATGCACCATACTTTCAATAACAATTCAATACTTTAAAGATATTTAAGTTGTTTGAATTTCCTAGCAACTGTGAACAGAGCAACAGTAAACATGACTGAACAAGTGTCTGTGGCATAGAGTGCTCAGTATGTTGGGTATATCTGTAGGAGTGTTATAGCTTGATCAGATGGTAGATTTATTTTTAAGTTTTGAAAGTTCTTCATACTGATTTTTCAGAGTAGCTGAATGAGCTTGAAACCCCAAGAACAATACATGCAAGTTTTCTTTGCCAGAAAACCTTGATAGCATTTGTTGCCTTTCTTTTAATCGCAGCCATTTTACTAAGAAAAAATTAAAATTAAAATTGTATTGATTTGTGTTTCCCTAATTTCTAAAAAATAGCATATTTGAGATATTTCTTAGCTGCTTTTATTTATTTGAAGCTCTTTCTTCATATGCATAGCACAATTTTGAATCTGTCTTCTTTTTTTTAGGAAACAATTTTTTTCACACAATATATTCTGATCATGTTTTTCCCTCATATAACTTTTTCCCCAACTCACTCATATCCACACCCTTCCTCTCTCACAGAAATATAAACAAATGAAATTATTATTAAATTCAAATTATTAATACTAATATTGAATTTATTGATATTAATTTTTAATTTATTAATTAGTTAAATAATTTATTAAAATTTAATTTGAAGTATTAAAATTAATATTATATCAATTATGATTGTGATATTGTTAATACTAGAAAAGCAAACAATTCACAATAGGACAAAATGAACAAACAAAAGAAAAGGGGCTAAATAAAAAGCAATAAAAAACACATGTAGACAACAATAACCATAATATGTATGCAAAAATACTGTAAAAAATCCCTTACTAGAACATTCAAAATGCCATTGTGTTCATTTTGGGGTGGCCAGCTACTGCTGGGCATGGAGCTTGTACTTAAGAGTACTTTTATACCCAGTGAGACTCAGTTGAAGAAGAAAAATTATTTTCAGATAGTTATCACTTAAAGGTAGCCTCTGGATTAGGGAGAAGAGTGTGCATTTTCCTTTTGACCCTGGGTCTCGGTTTGATCCAGACACAGACAGGTCCTACACACGCTGCCACAGTCTTTATGAGTTCATACTCATACATGTTTCTGTCGTTCTTTGTTTAGAGGGCCTTGTTTCTTAGGTGTACTCCATCTCCTCTGGATCTCACATCCCTCCCACCTCGTCTTCTTCAGTATTCTCTGAGACTCCAGAGGAGGGATTGATGGAGACCTCTCGTTTAGAACTGAGTATTCCAGCATCTCTCGGTCATAAAAATATCTAGCTTTGGATTTGTGTATTTCCATCTGCTATGGGAGGTAGTTTCCCTGATGGTGGCAGGAAAAAACATGAGTATAACAGAATATCATTGAGTCATATTCTTATTATGTTTCTTTAGCAGAAGAGTAGTGTTTGCCTTTCCTCTAGGTCCTTGGTCTATCTAGTCTGAGTCTCTTGACAACCCAACTAGTGGCATTTCATTTCATGAAATGACCTTTAAATGAACTTAGATGTTGGTTGGTAACTTCTATAAGCTTTGTAACACTGTTGGCACTGTGCAGCTTCCAGAGAGAACACTATTAGGAATGGAAAGTTTTCAGCTGAGTTGGTATCTTAATCAATATTCTATAACTGTGAAGAGACAACATGATAACTTTATTTAAAAAAGCATCTAAATGGGGTATTTTTACAGTTTCCGAAGTTTAGTCTGGTATCAGCATGATGGGAAGCATGGTATCACACAGGTACACATGGTCCCAGAGGAGCCAAGAGTTCTACATCTGGAGCCTCAGGCAGCAAGAGAGGCAGAGAGCCACTGAACCTTGCTGTGGTTCAGACAATCGCAAAGCCAACCTCCAGTGATACATTAACTATATGAAAGCCACATCTAAACCATCAAGGTCATACCTCCTAATCTTAAATAATTCCACTCACTGATAACTAAGAATTACTACGACAGTTGGCATTTATATTTCTCATTTGTTAGTATGCATAATGTCTTTCCAAACCATGAACACGAGTCAGTAGGGATGAAGGCTCTAAGAAGGTACCACCTCCACTTATCGGTGTTCAATGTGTTCTGTATATGTTCTCTTCTGAGGCTTACTATCATTATTTTTTTTTTTAATCTTTGGGTAATGATAGACCATCTTTTGAAATGGAATATGTCATTTTACCATGGTTTCATGATAACTATGCTGTGAGCATAAATCAAATCAATATACTGTACTTGATAAACTGATGCATTTAATGTTGTTTCTGTGTTTTAGTTTTTTGTTCGATTCTGTAGTTAAAATTAAAACAAAATCATCTGGCATGCAAATTCAATTAAAATCTTTATAGATATCACAACATACTACACGTGAACATGTTAAATACGGGAGTAACAGTGAGCACTCTATACAGCTAGGAAATTAAGGACAAATATAATTTTAGGCAACAGATGTGGAAAATGAACAAATAGAAATAGAGTTGCTTGTATATGGAATAAAGGGTGGATCTTAGAGTTGATGTAAAGGAAAATAAAAGTTCAATGTGTGCAATTCTTAAAAAATAAATTTTGAAAAATCACAAGTATTTTGAAAGATTACAGTTGGAAATCAGTGTTCTTCTGAGAAGTGAACACCAATTTGTTATTTAATACCAGATAGTTAGAACATATATATGGGTAACATTATACAGAGTGAACAGGGTGTACTTAAGAATATGCATGTATATATATATATATACATGAATATATATATACATGAATATATATATATATACATGAATATATATACATGCATATATATATACATATATATATTCATGTGTGCATATAATAACAATAAAAGTAGAGATCATGAATTTGAAAGAAAAAAAGAAAATAAAGAGAAGGGTTTGGAAGGAGCAAAGGAAATGAAGAAATTATGTAGTTAATATTTTAAATGTGTAACAAAATTATGTTATATTATAAAATAATATGTAATACAAAATTATATAATAAAAATCAAAGAGCATTAACAAAAATATATCAAACATAAATTATTTGTACTTATTTTAAAAAGTTACTGCAGTCCCTAAAATAATAAAGATTTTGCAATTTACATAGACTTCCATTTCTGTAGTATGACATTCTTATTACTATGCTATATCAATCAACTCAATGAGGCTAAATATATGTAAATAAACCTATGTGTGTATATATGCCTCAGGTACGCTACTTTATTTTTTGTATTTTAATGAAAGTTTGCCAACTTTTGTTTATGCCTGTATATGTGTAAAACCAAAATGGTAGGTATATAAAAATAGCAGGAATACATTGGTAGAGGCATATTGAAAGTTTTACTTGATACAAGATAGAATCATCAGAGATATCAGAGATAAGGAACATTTAGTTGAGAAAATCCCTATGTACATAAGACTAAGATATAAGCGAGATTGTGGACAATTTCTTATTGGTGTGGGAGGGCTGATCCCACTGTGAGTGGGGTTACTCCTGAGCTGGTGCTTCTGGGTTCTATAGCACTGTCAGTAAGCCACGGGGAACAAGCAAATAAAGAAGACCCCTTTATGGCCTTAGAAATGCCTATCTCCATTTCCTGCCCTGCCTGAATTTCTGTTCTAACTTACTTTAGTGATAGACTGAGGTATGAAAGTGTAAGACAAATAATCACTTTCCTTGCTTGTGGCCATTTTTTTTAATCTCAGCAATAGTAACCCTAATTATCACAGGTGTGGACACAGACATTTTCCTCTGAACATTTATTAGCAAGAAAATCAGAATAAGAGAGATCACTAAGCAATAATGTAAGTGTTCAGAAGTGAGAGAGTCAGAATAAAATCTTATATAAATATGAATGTCGGCATCGTTGAGAATCTGTGTGGGTTCCAGATACGAAGATTTTTGTACTTGAATGTGTTAGTATTTTTTATGTAGTGCTAGTGGTTGACAACTTTTAAAATATCCATAGTCTAGGAGCAATTGAGAGTGCTAGAGAGTGCTTTGGAAGCACAGAGCAGATGGCTGGAGGAAGATAAGCAGGAGAAATCCCTCACGACTAAACCAGATTGACTGAAATACTCTACTGACTTGCATCTAGTTTTGAGAATATAATAAGTTTTTCCAGTTAGAATTTCCAAAAGTTCTAGGAAGTGATATTGGAGGCTCAAAACTTGGAATGAAAGAAAATTGAAGTTAACCATAATGAATGTATAAATGAAAGAAATATAATCATTTTTTCTATTCTCTAAGCAGTTTAATTTACATAAAATCTACTAATATATATCTACTTATGTTCCTTTATTGTTTAAAGTCAATTTGATAATAAATGGTCAAACAGTGGAGCAACTCATTACAACTAGGGTTTATACTTGGAGAGACATATATAAAATAATATAAATATAACAGTTATCAGTTTCAATGAAAAATTAAATTGAGTCTGCTGCAACAATTCAGTAAGTTTCAAATGAACTTATTTCTGCTCTTATTTAACAAATGAACTAAAATTAACCACATAAATGGTAAATGTATCCTCAAACAATATTTATGACTTAAAATACTTCTCTCTTTTATAGATATAGCAAAGATGATCGGCTTTATCTGATACACTATAGGTAGTGGACTTTGAAAACTATACATTTTTGTTTTCCATTTAGAATAAATTAACTTACTTAGAATAATAATACGTAATGAAATATTATTTGTGACATAGGGAGCTTTGCATTTACCTATCAGTCACATAAAGAATAAAATAAGTTTCCTTGTATAGCAATGGCACCTAATCCACCTAAATCACCTTGTAATTATGTTATCAATATAAATTTATATAAGTAAAAGGAGGAGGAAGAGGAAAGAAAGAAGATGAAATAAAGGAGAAGAAATGAAGAGGAGAAAAGGAGAAGGACAAGAACAAGGACCAGGAAGAATTTATTGTGGAGCTATGTAAAAACAGCAGACCCCATGGGTGAACATTATGTGTCTACCATTGAAATGTATGTTGCATTTCTACAACTACTGATGACATGGAATGCATGCTTTCCACAGTACTAAACTTTTGAACTCATTTGTGTTTTCACAACTTAATCATTGTAAAAAAATTATGGAGTATATTTTTGTCTTTATTCTATACTACTTCAGTTTTTAATTTACTTAATACATAAAAATACATTTTCAGTATCATGAGAAACACTTAATATGCTACGTGCTCTAAAGTTTCTAATGAGTGAAATAGGAAAGGGCACATTCAGAATCCTTTTAAACAATCTGAAACTTACAAGTCTGCTTCAGTCTGTGCATTCAGACCATCCAAAGAGAACTTGCATTCATAAGCTTGTCATTGCATAAGCTGGAACTTGAGGCGGAGAATTGGCTCAGATGTTAAATGTTGGATCTTTGATCATACTAAAATTATGTTGTTTATTGGAAAAACTATTTCTATTTGTGGTCTGGCTCAACCCTTGCATACACCTTCAATCTAAGAGCTTTCTGTTTATCGTAAACAGGATGAAGTAGCGTCAACCATAGGTCAAGAGGTGGAGCTAGCAATCGATTGACAGTTAGTGAACACAGGGAAAAAAATCAGAGAGTAACAGGAGGTGAGGAGGATAGAGTCACTCACAGGAAATAGAAGGAAAGATGTTTTTGTTTGAAGAGTTTTTGAAACTGCTTAGAGAATTGGGACACTGGCTGAGGAAGAAGGTCACCTAGGTGCATTCTCTGTCTCTTAGAGCTAGCAGGCTTTCACACTAGCATCTGACTGCCAAATTTTTATCTGTATAATCAAATAATTGAGATTTTGTTAAGACACAATTTACTGTTTGTGCAGGCATACACACAGGTTGATTCAAACAGTCTGTAACTCCTGTGCCAAGGAATCTTATTCAGGATTCAGGACCCACACATATAGTTCATATTCAGACATGCTAGGCCAGCATTCATACACAAAAAATATACATAAGAATATTTTAAAAACATCCAAAACCATTATATGTCATGTATATATGTGCATAATGTATGCTCAATATTATTTTATCATTTTAAAACACTTCATATTTCTCTCTCTCTCTCTCTCTCTCTCTCTCTCTCTCTCTCTCTCTCTCTCTCCCTCCCTCTGTGTGTGTGTGTGTTTATGTGCACATAGTGCAATTAAGCATGAGGGCCAGAAACTGTCTTTGAAAGCTTTGGAGCTAAAGTTACAGGTTGTCTTGGGTCTTTTTACATGAGTACTAAAAGTTGAACTCACTTCCTCTGCAAGAACATTAAGTTCTCTTTTCTTCTGAGCAATCTCTTTAGCTTTTAATGAATGCTATACTTTAAAACATAAATATGTTCCTTTAAAATTTATCTGAAGAGCTCCAAATATTTACATGTGTTTAAATGATAGAACCAGGGACAGAAACATCCTTCCTGGTAACGGCTATTTCAAGTACATGAAATGGCTGCTTAGAAAATAATTGAATTGTTGCAAAGTTGAGACCAAAAACCCTGTATTTATTGGCTGGTAGTATCACCTATTTATAAATAGAAAGATTTTATCATTTTAAAACACTTCATATTTCTCTCTCTCTGTCTCCCTCTCTCTCTGTCTCTCTGTCTCTGTCTCTGTCTCTCTCTCTCTCTCTCTCTCTCTCTCTCTTTCTCTCTCTGTTCATATGTTTAGGTATGAAGAATCTGCAAACTGGTGATGCATGTTAATTGAAATTTGCTTATACTACTTTATTCAGATTGTATTGTGAAGATTCAAAACTCTTAGCTTTATAAAAAAATTGATAACCAAAAAGTACTAATCCTAAGTGACTGTTTCTCATGCCTTCATTTTTGTTTTTAATTCATTAAGAATATGCAATGTCTGTGCTGTTTGATTTTGCAAGTAGGAAGAAAATCTTTTTCTTCATAAAAGAAAGCTAATATTTATTTCAAAGAAAATAATTCAATGCTTTGGTTCTGTTTACTTGCCTTATAATAAATGTGGACATATTTAAATCACTCAAAATGTCTCAATGTTTGTTTGTTATGCAAATATAATTTTGAAGACATTAAAATTTGTACAAGAGAACCAAATATTGTGGGAACTAAGGTTACCTTAAATATTAAAACAAAGGTTAGAGTACTTTGTTAAAAATAAGGGTTGATTCATTTGTTTGTTAGTTTTCTCTTTGGCATTATAATTTAAATATATTTAAATATATTTGCCTTATACCATCCAACAGCTTCTGTAAACTCCTCTTATATTTCCTTTGAATTTATGGCCTGTTTTATCACTAATTTTTATTGTATGCATGTGTGTGTGTGTGTATATATATATATATATATATATATATACACACACACATGTATATATTTTTTTCCTTAATCTAACCAGTTCAGTATCATAATTTTTCTTATATGCATGTTTTCAGGCCTTACAGTTCGACTGTGGACAACCAATTGAGTGGTCCTCCCCAGGGAGGACCACTTCTGCCTCTAGTTCTCTTCAATTGCCTATGTCTCTTTACATACAGTTGAGGCCACCAATAATAGCAGGTGCACTAGATTGGAACCACAGTATCCTAGAAGATACACTGTGTGTGCCCAAGAGGACAGAGTCAGTGAAGGGACCAAGACACTTTTAAGGAGCCAAAACGATAATGAATAATTCTCAGGCATGGGTATTGATTTAATATAGTTGGAGTTTGGTTTTGCTTTGACTTTACTATTACTGTGCCCTGATTTAACTATGACTGTGCCTTGATACTTCCAACTTAAGATACTAAAGTATTTATTTATTTTTTTAATTTTATAGGATCCCACAGTTAAGAGCCTAAATTTTAAAGAGATTTATAGTTTTACACAGACTTTTAATTTTAAATTTAAAAGAAAGCTTGGTTATTTCAAGAGACTTTGAAATTTTACAGGATTTAATTTTAAAAGGCTTTTTAACATTTGAAGTGTTTTAATATTGTGGTATTCACATTAATATGGAATTCTTTGGGATGATTAGTGATGAAAAGGTTGTGGCTTAATAGTCATACGTTTGTGTCTCAAGCTCACAATGTATTGATTGTGCTAGCTAGTTAATGGAAACATATCAAGCTAGAGTCATTGAAAAAGAAGAGCCTGCAGAGAGCACTTTCTTATAGTGATCAAAGGAGGTTGCCAAGCTCATTGTGGGGCTATCTATGAACTGGTGGTGCTGTATGCAAGCAATCTGAGCAAGCCATAGTGAGCATGCCAGTAAGCAACATTCCTCCAGGGCCTCTACATCAAATCCTGTCTCCAGGTTCCCGCAGTGTTTTGAGTTCTTGCCCTGATTTCTTTCAGTTACTAATAGTGACATAGAAGCATAAGCCACATAAACTCTTTGCTCCCAAGCTTGCTTTTTTGTCATAATGTTTCTTTCCAGCAATATCAATCATAACTAGGATAGACACACACACACAAACACACACACACACACAAACACACACACACACACACACACACACACACACACATATATGTCAATGTTCACTTTATAGTCCCAAGTGAAAAAATGTCAAAGTCCTAATCTTGAGGTATCAGCATTTAGGCATTGATAAACTAGATACAACTACAACATCTGGTTATCAGTATTATTTTAGACTGATCTAATCTTATTTGCAAGACTACTCAATTGTATTATCATTTTGTCTTCTTGGGTTTTTTTTCTAGTATTTAAGTGATAGACATCATAATTGATCTCAAATCACATCAAAAGAAGAGTGATCTTAAACACTGCTAACCTACATGGTAAAAATACACACTAATAACAACCCAAACTGATTATTATTGACTACAATGTTTATAAAGTTGATAACGTTTATAACATTTCTATGTGATTATTATTTTAGTTCATCTTGTTCCGGATATAATTATTAATTAATTTTAATTTCTTCTATTAAAAAGAAACATAAGCCTCTTTAATATGGCTTTTCACAAAATGAACTAGCTAAACTTCTGATGAGTTATTAGTATTTGAAGTCTCCCCATAGCCTAAGTTTCCAATGATTGCCATTTCTTTCCTTTCAAATCCTTGTATTTGCTAGGACCTCTGTGCTCCCTTTCTGCTTATTTTATAAACAATCTTACTTAAGTGTCATTTTAATTAAGGATTTATTATATCTTTTTATTAGCTATAACTGTGAAAGCAATTTTTCCTACTCCAGAATAATAGAGAATGAAAAATAGGGAATTCATATATTTACATTTTTTTCAACATTGGAATTGGCAAGAATTTAAATACAATCTATAGAATGAGGCTCCTCATCACACTCTTCTTTTTTTTTTTCTCCATTATTTCTTTTTTTTTATTAGATATTTTATTTACACTTCAGATGGCATCCCCTATCCCCATTTCCCCCCACCCCCCTTAGGAAACCCCTATCCCATGCCCCCTTTTCCTTTTTGCATTTATACATTTTTTTTAAATAATGTTAATCATAGGCTTTATAAGTTTGGAATTGTTCAATCAGAGGTGTAACCCACTGACCAACCTAGATATAACAACTATCTTTGACTGGTGGAGATACATGAATATCTGCCTCCCTGTCTCCCCCCTCTTTCTCTCTTTCATCACCTAGCTTCTCCTCTCCTTCTTCTTCTCCTCTTCTTACTCCTTTTCTTCCTCTCAGTACTCCTCCTACCTTAGCTCCTCCTACACATCACCCTTCCTGTTAAAACTCTTCTGTATACTATGCCTTGGAACATGGGAATGTGTGTTCCTCTAAGTTTTAAAAGGAACTACACATCCAAATTCAGAGTAAACTGATGGGGTCATCGACAGCTCAAACTACTGCAAACATTCATATTCATACTTATATTCATTTGTGCAAAGGATCCTTAGCTAACCATTTTAATAAAACAGAAGTAGCTTGGCTAATGCTAAATTATGAATTATCCTCAAATGAAAATTAGCTGCTTAAAGTTTATTAGCAAACTGCTTTTCTAAGATTTTTTTCTGCTTTTAATTATTTGTATATATCAGTGTGTTGGGTTGGGTGAGGTTCAGTGTACCTACCTGAGTGAGTACTGGTGCCTTCCGGGAGCAGAGGAATATGCCAGATCCCATTGAGCTGCAGTCATAGGCAGTTATGAGACACCCAAACAGAATGTGGGAAGAAAAGTCAGATCATCTACAAGAACTATCTGTGCTCTTAACTGTTGAGCCATCATCTTTTCTGTTTATAAGATTCCTTATGTAGGAAAATTGTTGAATTAAGTAAATATTGAACAGTTTCCATATTCATGTAATAGATTTAAAATGTTATTTATAGTTAAATGAAATATTGATTTTATAGCTGCAGAGAAGAAAGGATATTGATAAACAGTAGATATCTTGTCTAGTGTGAGCCTCTCCTGCTTTCAAAAAGTCAACTAAGAATGGTCATGTCAAGATGATTGTCTCATGCTTTTGATTTTGGATTACAAGTTTGTGGCATTTCTTCTAGTTTGTGAAGTATTGGGGAATCAAGCCCAGGGCCTCACACATTCTTGACAAGCACTTTATCTACTGAGCTATACCACTTAACATTTATGTGCATTGTTATAAAATAATGTATTTTAAAGGATGATTAGGCTTTATTACGTTAAGCAGAAACTATAAAGATAAATCATTCACATACTACCTCTGAAGTATCCTTTTTAAATGAGTTCTCCTATGCATTCTAAATCATTGTTTAAGAATTGACTCAGTGACTATAACTTTTATATTCTACAAGAACCTACTGTTAAATTAGTACATAAAATGTATGAGATTATTATCCCCATTAATTCCCAGTTTTTGTTGTATTACCAGTTTAAAAGACTGGTATTTTTTAATGAATAGTGTTTTTTTAAAACAAATGTTTAGAAATAGTGACATGACCTCTTTTCTAGATTCATGCTTTCTTCCATCACCATACTGATTTATATTTGGCAATGCACACCATCTTTATGTAATGAATCCTGATATGGTGTCCTATCAACCATCTAACACATATTGTTCTTCTTTGTGGGATCAAAACTAACAATGATTAAAGACTATAAATTTGAGAAATGAATAAATAATTGCTTGTGAGTCAGAAATTTTATATTCTACAATATAATCATATCTTCCTATAATCATAAAGTATAGTGACAGAAGTTATGGAAGATGTGCTTAATTGGTGTTTAAGTGATGTCAGAGTTTAAGAGGCTTGGCTATTCCACCAGTGGACCAGGTTTGAATTTCAGAATTAACATTGATGTCTCACAATAATTTGTAACTATTTATTTAGAGGATCAGACAACAGCTTCTGTACTTCTTCAGCACTGGACATGCATAGTACATGTACTGCACGTACACACACACACACACACATATATATGTATCAATGTGTATATGTGTCTAGTTAAATAATAAACACATTAAAGAATGAGTTCATTGAAGACGGTGTTGTAAAAAAAAAATAAGGACTTAAATCAATTGTAGAAAAATATCTAAAGGCCTAATTCAATACCAGAACAAGAAATGTGTCTTATTTTAAAACCATGCTTATTTATTACAGGGCAAAACTTTACTTGCAAGTTGAGATACAAGTCTACATATAAATATGATGTTGAATTTCTTACCTGTTCTAGAAAGTTTAAATTAATTTATAATTATCAAATAGTGTTAAATAAGTTGTTGTGAACACCCTGATGGCTTGAAGATAACTGAGGGACTGATAGACACTCTAGATAAGCAGATTACAAAAAGAGATTGCATGTCTAAGCAGATGCAATCTGCTAAGGATGCAATCTCTTGATTCTGAAAATACACTATTGAAAAGACTTTCATTCATAATATAACCACATGAATGGCTACTAATAGTAAGAAAATTATCTATCACGGATGCAATGTGGCAACCTATAAATTAACACATTTGAAGATTGGCCCAGTAAGTAAACATTTAGAATGCCAGCAACTGAACACTGCCAGTATATTCAGTAACATTAATAAGAAATAGATAATTCAACTCCTGTCCTAAACAATCAGTTGAAATTCCTATGTCACTAACAGGAGAACACTATTTTTGTAACTAACATATCTTTCAATGATTTGGACATTGTTGACAGAAAATATTTTTTAAAATTTAAAGAAAATTAGAAGTTTGAAATTATGGATATAAGCCTATGAAGTCTTCATTAATAGATAAGAATTACATTGGTTAAACATTTGTAAGATAAGCTGAGATGCCCAAAAGTAAGTCAATGTTTCTTTAAGGAATGCAAACAAAGCATCTTTTTTTAAAAATTATTTTGACAAAAAGTGACTTATCTACACTTCTCTTTCAGTATCTTCATTTGTTCTATAGTTATTGAGGCTATTAGTTTGTCCTCAATAAAAAGCATTACACGGCATTATTTGTATTGTGAAAAACACAAAACTACAGGGCATGAGAAGGCATTAGGGACAGTTTAGAGAAATCTTTTATAGTATTTCACAACAATAGTAACATTAATAACACCAGGTGACTCAGGGTAGTAAGAGAAATGCAAAGACATACTATCAAACTGTATATCAATATATCAAGCTATTTATCAACATAATATACAGCTTTCATAAGCATATTTTTAAAACTCTTAAACACCTTTAGATTATAAGCACAGCCCTCATATCTCATGAAAGAAACTTTTCTTTGAAACAGAGATCATTACAAAAAAACACAACTAATCAAAATACAGAGTTGTGAATGCCACTTCTATGGATATGTCTATAAAACACTCCTGCACCTAAGACTCAGTGAACATTGTAAATAATGAAAGAAAAGATATTAAGAGACACAGAGTCAGGGAGTTTGCTTTAATACTCTAGTCCTAGGAAGTTTTTATCTTCTCATAATTTTAAAAACGATATGATTAAATACTCACTAACATGCATGTCTAACCATAAGCTGAAAAACAACCACACCAATTTAAATACCTATGTGGATGGGGAAAATAACATGAGGCCTCAACACTACACAAAGAACCACAGGCATCTAAGGCATGCTGCAAATGGAAGAGTCTTCCCCAGGAAAATTGGTTATCAGATATCAAATATCCAGCCCTTAAAATATACATATTAATAACATTATGTAGATATATTATAAATATTGCATCAATTAAGAAAAAAGATTATAAATTTCAAACACAGCAAATAAGGGTATATGGCACGGTTTAGAGTAAGGAAATAAAAAAAAGATGATGTCATTATATTATAATCTTAAAAATAAAAGAAATTCTGACCTATGATGTAGGAAGAGAGCAGTTGTTACCCTCTCTTAGATCATGTATTAGTTGGGGTTTTCCTGATGTGAATTAATACCATGACCAAAGCAAGTCTTATAAAGGACAACATTTAATTGATGCTGGCTTACAGGTTCAGAGATCCAGTCCATTATCATCAAGGAGAAAGCATGGCAGCATCCATACAGGCATGGTGCAGGCAGAGCTGAGAGTTCTACATCTTGGACTGAAGGCAAACAGAAGACTGGCTTCCAGGCAGCTAGGACTAGACTATTGAAGCCCAGGACCACAATGACACACCTATTCCAACAAGGCCACACCTCCTAATAGTGGCTCTCCCTGGGCCAAGCATATACAAACCATCACAGTGCATTTGTGTTGCCATTGTGGAGAAAATGTTGTAGTTTAGGAAAAGGTAGGATTACATATAATACATGGCCCATTTTTACTACTCATGAGCACACACTATTACATGCCATACTGCAGATATATTTGCAGAGTGTGTTCATTGCTCTTCTGTTCACAACAGGTAGGAAATGGAAGCAGCCCAGATGACCTGAGAGTAGTACATGAATTTGTTCTACATATGTAATTTTATCATCTATAAAGAATAGGAAAAGCAGAAAAATTTTGCGTATTATGGAACAGGCAAAAATATACTGGTTGAAGCAACGTCACAGTTAAGGGATAAGCATCAGTATGTTCTCCTACATGGATTATGTGGTTCATATCTTTAGATTTTATGTGTTTAATGTGCATGACATATGTTACAGCATCAAAACAAGACTTTAAGATTTCTTGAAAAATATAGTTTAGGTGAAGGATGATAAAAAAAATTAGTGATATCAAAGGGAATTATACTGGGTATTGAAAGTTTTAAACTGAGAAGCTGGCCATGAAGTGGGGTATTGTAGGAAGCCGTGGTCAGTGGTGATATATGCGCCATTCCAAGATGGCGCGGGCATCGTGTCCTCCACAAGTAAATAACTAACTGCGCAGGTGCAAAAAGGCAAAAGCATGACAAAAGTCACTGCCCATCCCGGGGCGTATTATGGGTAATGAGTGAACAGCCAATCAGAAGTGAATACTACACTCTAGGGTGTATTTAAGCTGTGCCTCTTCCTGTCTTCGGCCCTTCCACGGTCTTTCACGTCTGCTGATACAGATTAAAGCCTTGCTGTGGTGATACCTGAATTCTGCCTCTTGTGTTTCTCTTCCACGGGCAGAGGGGACACGGGAGGTGCATGGAACAACTGGAGCCGAAACCCGAGAGTTTCAAGGTGACGCGGAGGCCCCCAAGTTTTGGGGCAGGTTAAAAGACTACAGGATCGAGGTACACCTCTGGAAGATATGCCTGGGGTGGAAGCGTTTGTGGCAAGCGGATTTAAACTCACCACTGCCGCTCCACTAGCTAGCCTCTTGCTTGCATTGCATTTGTTTTTAACTTATTTGTGTTGTGAGAAAGAGGGCCACTCTAGCATACCAGAACCAGGGCGTGTTAGCTGGCATCAGGCCAAAGAGCCTGGGGGTCAGGCCAAAGTGCCTGGGGAGAAAGAGTACTCAAAAGGAACAAGGGCTACTGCAGAGCTCATTAAGCTTATGGAACCTTCACTGGAGGGTGGAGAGAGAGTGGAGGACAAAAGGATCCTCCTTTATGACAGAATCTTTGGGGAAGCGTCTGCGCTCTGCTACGTGTGGCAGCTTGCAGCCCTGCAGAATGAGAGCAAGAGAGCGTGGCGCGAAAGACAGGCAGAGGAGAGAGACAGTCTGCTCTGGGAAACGGCATACCACCGGCAGACACACGGGGAGTGCCCCGCAAGCTCAGAGCAAACAATGCCAGTGATAGAACAGATGCTCTTTGAAAATGCCACAGCTGAATGCCATACAGCCATTGTCCCTCATAAGAACAAGTGGCTACAAGATTGGCTGAGGGCCTGCTGTGGCCCTGGGGTGGGAAGCTGTTTGTGCTTATTCCACAGGTGAAAACAATTCAATTTGGGTCCCTACGCGGCTGGTGCAGATTGTGAAGAATGAAGCTAGGTTGCAAGATTACAGCCCTGATTCTCCTGACACTGATGTTCAATTTGGGGATAAGTATACCACTATGGGACATAGTTAGATCTTGGCCTGTTCCCTTGCCAGTACATTCAAATGCTGAAGCACCTCCATTGTTTACAGCTATTGAGTGTTACTTGGTTGCCCCAGCCTCAGGCACACCCTCCAGCAGCCTGAGTTATACAATGCTACAAGTTTTCCATTAAATTTTACACTCTGTTTTGTGGCAGCAAAACTTTACAGCATGAAGGTAATCTACTTGGTGTTGATTTGAGAAAAAATAGATTGCTTACATCGTTAAAGATTGGTTTTTTGATTTGCCTATGTTTATAGAGAAAAGATACAACACATGTCTTTTAAGGTTTACAGTTTAAATTTAAGGTTTAAAGTTAAGGTCAAAATCACACAGTTCAGGACTAGCCAAGCCTCAGAGAACAGGCCGGAGGGAGGTTACATTTACATTTGAATTAAGACAATGCAGACTGAGCTACAAAAGCCCAGGTGCTAACATCCCTTTTGTCCTGGGTCTTTACAACCAGATCCTAGAAATGTGCTCACCAGAATTTGTCTCCTGTCTTCATTGTTTCTTGTGAGAAGAGGGATAAATCTAAAAACCAAAGACTTTACAACAGCCTGTGGGCTAAAAGTTATGATTATGCTGGAGAAATTAAAATTATGTCTACTTCCCTCCATGAGTATAACTGTACCTACTGATAAAATATGGTTCAAATTGTTTTAATTTCTTTATATTCAAAGTTGTTAAAAATGAGATGCTTTGGATTCCTCTAATATATGTAACAATTATTAGAGAATAAGATTGGCTTTTATCCGATATATTTTCATGAAACTAAAAAAGATTGGTTATTAAATTAATCCAAAATAAAGTTCAAATTTAAGATTTACACAGCCTAACTTGCCTTCTCCAGCTACCATTTCAGTAAATGCTTATATAAAAGATGTTTTTATACCTTCCCTTTACGTTTCTGGTAAAGGTGAGAGATTTACAGTTAGTAAATTTATTCATTTTTAAGAGCCCATGAAGCGATATTTGTTAGAAATAATTGCTTCAGAAAATGGTTAATTGTTTTACATTTTATATATATAAATATTGTTGCTGCATTAATACAAAAAAAATAAGAGGTTAAATCTTTTGATGTGTATTATTCATTGTGTGATACTTTATTAGTGGATTTCTCTAAAGAAATTTTTTCTGCAAGCCATTGCTCCAATATAACGAGCTTTAAAAATTTTTAGAGTACTTGTTACTTGAAAAAAGGATTCAAAGACAGTGTCTTTCAATATTTGAGACCTCAGTTATATCCTAATCAGATGGGGCTAGAGAGATGGCTCAGCCGTTAAAGGCTAGACTTTTAAAATATAAAGGCTGAACTCCCAGCAACCACATGGTGGCTCACAACCATTTGTGGTGGGGATCTAACACCATCTTCTGACTTGTGAGTGTACATACAAAAGGAAAATGGTTTACTTTTAATCTTGATTTGCTCTTAGTGATTTTTAAAAGTTGTTAAGAGATATTATTTGGCTAAAATGTCATCTTAAGCTTACCATAGGAGGATTTAAACCTCTGTTTGATGTTTTCAAAGGGATGCAAGTCCTAAATTAAATCATATGTATATTTTCTTGAGTTTATCCTGCTTCAACACAATTAAATTATGTGTTGTAGCCACTGTTTAGAATGTTAAAAAAGGGTGTATCTGCCTTTGTCTTGTTGAATGGTGTGCTTCATGAAGTGCAGAATGTTTCGGCTACATGATCTAATATCTCTAGCCATTTGAATAACATTAAAATTAATAAGGTGTTTAGGAATGCATCTGCACAACTGGTGTCGGTGTGTGTGGACCCCCCATTTTTTCTTTATGTTATCCAACTTTCAGAATAATTCTGATATCTTGGATTGTAAGAATGTTACATGCTTTTTAGCACAATGCTGGAATGGATCACTAGACCTACCCATGGTTAATCAAGTTACAGCAGCTACTGTTGTTAATCAAGTTTCAAAAAAGACCTCTAAGGCTTTGACCATTTTACAGAAAGTGGATGCATATCAGGCATCCTGTTGGTCAATCAGAGAGTTGATTTGCTCCAAGCCCATGTGGAGCAGCTCATGGATGTGGTTCAAATAAGCTGCGTGTCAGCAACCCCACATCCAGGTATTACACCTCTGAGATTTGTGAATGATACATTTATTCAAAGCCATAATCTTTCTGCTTATTTAAAAGGGAGTTGGACTGGGCAGTTGGACCGGGTGCAACAGCAATTGCAGATCTGGATTTCGAGCCTTGATGGAGTGCGGATGGACCCCGTTACCCCTGGCAATCTTACTTCTTGAATTTCTTCTGCCTTTTTCTTTCTTAAATGGTGGGGATAGGCCTGTTTGATGCAGCCCTATGTTGTGAATTGGTGTTCATGATGGTTGGTCTGTAAGCTCAGAGCCCAACAAAATACATGACAAGGTTGCTAGCACCCAAGCACTTGCAGCCTTGAGCAAGCATCTCCCCCTGAAATTTGACTATCTAGGCTAAGAAAGTAGCCAATGACTGAGACTCTCAGTCGATGCACCCCAAGGGTTCAGCCCATTGCACTGGGTCAATGAGAGGTCTAAGTCCAGCCAGCTCTTGCCTAAATAGCTGTGGTACCTGAATAGTAGGTTGACAGCCCTTGCACTCCTGGGAGCTATACTCCATTGCTCAGGGACGGGTGTCAATTCCTCTTTACATCCCCTTAGCCCTTGCACCCAGAGGACTTGTCTCCATTGCACCTGGTAGGGTAAGGGAGAATCTTCGGGCTATAAGCTCTTGATCGCTTATTCCCCCAAGATGGAATTTGCTTGATCGGGCTTGAGTTCGAATCTTGATTGGTGCTGCACTTAATAGGCAATAGGCTGTTCCATATTAATAATTTAAACAGGGGGAGATGTAGGAAGCCATGATCAGCGGTGATATATGCGCCATTCCAAGATGGCGCGGGCATCGTGTCCTCCACAAGTAAATAACTAACTGTGCAGGTGCAAAAAGGCAAAAGCGCACCAAAAGTCACTGCCCATCCCGGGGCGTATTATGGGTAATGAGTGAACAGCCAATCAGAAGTGAATACGTCACTCTAGGGTGTATTTAAGCTGTGCCTCTTCCTGTCTTTGGCCCTTCCGCGGTCTTTCACGTTTGCTGATACAAGTAAAGCCTCCCTGTGGTGATACCCAAATTCTGACTCTAGTGTTTCTCTTCCACGGGCGGAGGGGACACGGGAGGTGCGCGGAACAGAGTATATTATCAAACACAGGCAATGTCAAGGTAAATAGATAGTATGTGCAAACAAAATATGAAAACTAACAAATTTTAAAGTATAATTCTAAAATTTTAAAGTTGGTTGGGCAGTCAGTCTTCAAGTCCTAATAATGCTGTTCCTAGATGCCTGGGGCTATTAAAGGTGAAATATATTCTCCATCAAGTGTTGATAAGATAATTTTTCTATTGTAATAGTTAACAGTGAATATAGAGACCTGTAGATGATTACAGTGCTGAGCATATAAAATGACTGAGTATCCTCCATTAATAAGATGTCTGTGTAGCCCATTGTATTGTTTGGGGTGTATTCACAAAGAAAGAAGAAACAGAATATAAAGTTTAAGAACATGACAGAGCCATCACAATCCTGAACCCAGAGCACGACCAGTTGCCTAGCAGTTCTTGTTTATACAAGACTGAGCCTGTTGTGACAGCCGGAGCTGAACTGCAGCGAGGCACATGGAATCTTCCTTTCTGCTGAACTATTGCCTACTAATGGTTTCTAAGATAAAGGAGTAGTGAACCTGTTGGTGAACCCAACATATTTCACTGATTAGCTTTAAATATATGGATGTATACAAAGTTCCTGTTAAATACTGTGGGCTATGAAATAAAATAAAAAACATGAACATTCAAAAAGGGTTATCTGGGTAGAAGTACCTAATTAATAGCACTGACAGGAAGAAAGGTAAGGGCAAGAATAATTAGACATTATATAAGTATATAAAATTGTCAAAAAATATTTAGTACAAAAATATTGCAAAGTAAATATAAATTGATTTACTTTTTAAAAAGAGTAAAGTTAATTATATACAGGGGCTAAAAATCTAGTCAGTGGTAAAGCATATACTTGGCATATGTGAGGTTCTAAATATATTCCTTACCAATAAAATTATAATGTAATTAATTTTTCATAACTGTATAGTATATAAAACTTTAGAATGCTTTCTAGCATGTCCTTTGCAATCATATTTACTTGCAACTCAGAGTCACAAAAGCCTTTTCCAATATTCCAAAGTCCACTCCTATTGAAAACACAGAACACAAGTGTCTGGTTGAATGCAAATACCTCTGATGGTATATAGATTGCCATCTTCTGTAGTAGAATTTTCATTTGTAATTCAAAAACTGTTTTTATTAGCTACTTTCTGTCGAAAACACTGAAAATGAACTTCTGTAAGCTTTCAATAACCTTTGCCAAAGCTACTTATTTTTCATAAATACCTACTTCTTTCAGGACTTGGACATTGCAAGAGATGTGTTTTTCACATGTTTTGTTTGAACAGTTGTGAAAATTTCTACAGTACACACAAGTCCTTCGGATCTAAGTCTAAGTCAAAGAGAACTACCAAAATATTTAAATATTTTTGGAAATCAAATTACTTTTATTCTTTAAATAATGTTTTTTATTCTTATCACTTGTATTTTAGATATTGAAAAGTATACCATATTATTATATACTTTTAGTTTAATATAAGTTGACATAAGTGTTTATTTGCAAATAATAAAGTTATATAACATCCATAATTCCTGGATTCCACATAAATTCTGCCAAATAGTTTTGTACTATTTATTATTTTATCATAATTTTAATTTCAGTCATAAGTATCTTTTTCCTAACAACAGTTAAGTGATGGCTCAAAATTAAATTTAACTTCTTCAACCCTGATAGCACACACACAGACATATGCACAACACATTTCTAGTTTGATATTTTGAATACTTTTGTAAATAGTATCACTTTACTATTAAATTAAATATTAAATATAGGAAATAATTGTGAAAATTATTTCCTATATTTTTTAGCTATTACCTTTATAATACATAAATCACTTATAGTATTTATAAAGAAATAGGTTAAAATTCACAGAGATTGAAAATGAGTCTTTTTTTCTTGTTACATCTTATTGATTTTATTCAATTTCTGTTTACTACTTATTTTCATTTAACTCTTCTTGAAATTCACAGAAACTGGGTGCTATATAAGTGTAAGATTGAAAATGTAACCACAACTTTGATATGACTTAACCCCTTAATTCTGCATTTGGATAATGTGGTGACAAAAATGAATTAAATAATTAAATAGAGACCTATAGGCTATGGAAAGTGATTTTACAGATTTATTTTTTTATATTTGTGTGTTGTATGTGAGTAGGTATTGTGGTTTGTGTGTTTGCTACAAAAATGCAGGTTCCCATGAAGCCAGAAAGGGCATCAGTTCCTTTAGAGCTAGCTCACAGCAGAAGGCTGTAATCTGCCTGACATGGCTGGTGCGAATATAATTTCTATCCTTGGAAGAAGCAGCCAGTGTTCTTAAGGACTGCACACAACTCAGTTAATGGATCGTACTATTGATTGCACACTTGTTCTCAGTCAACTACAAAAGAAAGGAGAAAAAGAAAAGGCAAAAGAAGAAACATGTATTTGGTCATCATTGGCTGCTGGGAAAGGAAAAGGAACCCAGCATTTTACCACACTAAGAAATTTAAATAAAGTATAAGAATATAGATCTTCTTTTAGAACCTCCAGTAAGAATCATAAACCTGGTGATAACTTGATTTTTGGACTATTTAACAGTCTTAAATATCAGCCTGCAAAAATACAAAAGAAATGTTTTAAGTTACTAAGACTGTTAATATTTACACTGTCATATTTACAGTGACATTTTAAAAGTTGTAATTTTACACTTTCTGATTACCTTTGGTTACTTGAGTGCATCCTCATTTATGTATGCTAATAGTATCTTGGGTATATAATAAATATGTATATCTATTAAACATCAGAATATCACTTTTTATAACTATTCTACTGTTAGCTAGTGTTGTCCATTATTTTCTACTGCTGCTGACACTGTTGTATCATTTTGCTTCACTGATTTACTATACATACCCTTGTCTACACAAATACATCAGCCTTCTTCCAATTTTACTTGACATTTTATTTTACTCAGGCATTATATGCCATCATATGTCTGAAATTGTGTAAAATTTAAATTTGTTTTCTCTTTAGCAAGACCCATGCACAGACCCCTAACAATTGTCTGTAACTCTAATTTTTGACAGTCTGATGCCCTCTTCTGGTCTTCAAGTGAACCTGCATACTTGTAGTGCACTTAGTACACTTTTTTATCACTGCAGTTTACATATGTTTAGAGTCTAATCTTTATAAAAATGGTCCTTGTCATGTTGACATTTTAAAGTAAATTCTATCATTCAAATAAAAATTAAATGTTATTTTATAGATGATGATGATTGGTACTTAAATATATGCTGGAGAAGGAATAACAAATGTGGAAACCAAAGAGCATAAAAGATTTCCTAAAAACCATTCAGTTCTACTAACATATATTTGGCAATAGAATCTCAAGTAACCTGTTAAACACCTATGAAATGAAGCAGACTTAGAACTGCCTATGGATCATTTATTTACTTACTAATTTTACTTGTATAACCAACACTTCATACATTCCCTCAGCTTCTTTTCATACATGATATTTTAAACATCACAGTAGAATATTTTGATGTTTTATCCATATTATTTATTTATTTATTTTAAGTGTAATTATATTAGTAACATTATAAGGTTATTTCTATATTAGTGAAAAATAATCTCGAAACATGCTTTGACTAATTACCATTTGTTTTAGCACCATATTATTCACATGTAAGTAGCATTCTATTTTTTTTTACCTCAATTAGCTTAGATTATTGGCATTAGTGTCTGAAATAAGCATAAACATAACAGGATCAAACAGAGTAAAATCAAATTTAGAAGTTTAAATGTCTTGTGTGTGCAAAATTTATAAAACATTGCTGGAAGAAATTAAGGAAGACACACACAAAAGGAAAGGATATGCTTCACAATTTAGAAGAATTAATGCTCTTATACATACCATATTATCTAACCATTATACAGATTTAATAAATACCCTGTGAAACCCAAGTGCATTATACAGAGATGGAAAAATTTTTTTTAATTCATTTGGATCCACAAAAAATTCTAAACAGCTAAAGCAATTGTGAAAATATAAAACTAATTTGAAGGCATTGAACAGTTAATTATTTAAAATAAAAGTATTATTTCTTTGTCATACAAACTGACAAACAAAACAGTGTGAAAATTAGAGCCAAGAAATGTAGACTTGGCTGATGATTCAGCAGGTTCCAAGTATAAACAATGTGTAGAAAGTTTTTCAGTGCTGTGAATATATATATATATATATATATATATATATATATATATATATATATACACATATATACTGTGTGGGTTTGTATGTATTTGAGAGAGACATACATAGAGTTTGTATGTATATGAGACACACACAGAGAGACAGAGGGAGACAGAGAGACAGAGAAAGAGAACATGATGAAGTCATACTGGAATTTACTACACAAAGAAATCATTTCAAAACAGATAAATGGCCAGCCTGCACTATCTCAAACAATACAAGTGATAAAATATGTCAAGTGTACATATCCATACTATTGGTTTTCACAGTAATTGCTTATGTTTGACCCTAGAATCATAGAAGTTAAAACGAAAGTATAAAAATGGAGCCAACATATCAATCAATAGAGTGCATAACAATCTTGAAAAGGGATGAAAATATCAGTAAACTATCTATTCTACAATAAGATGAAGTTTAAAATAATGAAGAAATTAAAAAAAACTAAACAGAATAAAACGTTAAATAGATAAATTTATAAATGAAGGAGTTTTCAGTTTTAGCTTATTGATTATTTCCATATTTTGGATTTTCAATTTGTTCTCCAACAGTGGCAAAAATATGAAAAGTAGAAAAATGGGAAAGAATAACATAATTAATAGCTATTTCTGTAATGAAAACAAAATTGTCAAAAAATATATATTTCTATATCCCCCTAATGCTCCTGAATTTCAGCTGTATATCACTGCCATCTCTTCTTCTACCCCTCTTTCCCAAACCAGATCCCTCAAACACATCGTCAAATTTCCCCAAGTCCAACTGCATCATCTCTTCTATTTCCCCTACTCAGTGAGATCTTTTGGTGATTTGCTCTAGGGTTCTCCTCTTCATTTAATGTCTGTGAGTCTCTGGATGATGTCTTGAGTATCATTTACTTAACAGCAAATATCTACCAATAAATATATACAAACTATGATTCCTTTGTGAGTCTGGGTTACCTCACTCAGGATGGTATATGTTTGCCTTTTTTAACCTGAGTAATAACCCATTGTGGAAACACACCACTGTAGAGAAATTTTAATCCAGAAACATGGCTGCTCTGTCAAGGGATCCCATGCAAAGCCTTCAGGGTCAGTGTGATCCTGCTGTAATTCAAACTCACAAAGTTTTAATCTCTCTGACTGGAATATGGTCATGCATTTAATACAAAACTTTAATCACAGTGTTGATGATATTACATTGTAGAAGAAACCATCCATGTTTGAAAATGACATCTAATTAAGGAAGCAACAAGGTGAGGAATCAGAGAAAGATTTAACAGAATGAGTCAGAGATAAGATACATTAAGAGATAAGATAAATTTGTCTTCAATTTCTTTCTTCAAAGAGTTGATCCTTCTTTTTATAATGGGATATTTTATGTATTTACATTTCAAACGTTATCCCCTTTTTCAGTTTCTGTACTCTACCCCCATGCGCAAGCCTGAGAGACCTTGGTTACCACAACAAGGTCAAGTGACGGGATCTAGGTGGAGTTACCCACCTTGGCTGCCCGGAACACAGAAGCAGAACTGCCCCTGGGCTTGCCTTGAGACATCTCCGGTTGTGACCTGGAATGGACTATGGACTATCCCACCCATCTGGAACCAGGAGGGGTTGTGGGTTGGGTCTTCCCCTTTAAATTGAGAGCTGAACATTAAAGCTTGGGGCCTTGATCAGAGAACTTTGTCTTGGCCTCATCTCTTCTCGCCCTCCTTCCCCCTTCATTCCCAGCCCCCCTTTCAGGTGAATCCAGTTGACTTGTGGCCGAGGGCGGCTACAGATTGGCGCGCCATCGTGGGACTTGAAAACGGGGACCAGCTGAGGAAACACTGTCTTAGGTGGGGCCCCACGGAAAAAGGTAATAAAAGAATGTATCCCGCGCACTTAGGAAGTAGCAAACAATATTGAAGCTAGCGCTAGGTAAGTTTGGGAGGCCATGTTTGCAGGAAGTGCGTTGTGAGGGATACGGTATAGGTCTAGGTCAAATAGGTGTTGACCCAATGCCTACTTTGCCTAGGGGTGACAGTGAATTCGGGATAGGAGACCGGCAGATGCCCGCAGCCTTCAAGAGCTGCCTCAGACGAGAAAGCAGGGTTAGAAGAAATTGGAAAACTAAAAAAGCAGCCACAGCTACATCTCCTAAAGAAAGGGATAAAGTGCTAGATCTTAAACTTCAGAGAGAGAACGGGTTTTGAAAAGCAGTTGTTCTCTCTCTGGGTTATGCCAGCAAAAAGAATGGAAAGGCTGTATCGGAGCTCTCCTAGGAACAAGAGAAAATTCAGGAGACATTTTAGACTAAGAGAAACTAAGAGAAATCCTTAGTTCTGCTTTCTTTGTTTATTGTCTTGTCCTTGGTGCACCAATGTCCACGTGTGTCTCATTGTGTTTTCTGTCCACGTGTCTCGTTGTATGAATGATTGGTCGTCTATGTTTCATGTTCTATGTTTAATGTTTAAAAGATCGTTAAAATTGCTTGATTCAACACTTGGTCTAGTTTAACTAGTTTTCAAAGGCAGTTCTAATATGCAGAGCAGCGGCTAAGTTTGCTTAACACCTGTAGCTAAAAGTTTGGGAGCTGAGCTGAGCTGGAAAGGCTGCTTTTAAAGGGACAGGCAGGTTTCTTGGATTAAATAAGGAAGTTAAGAGTTGTTTGTCGTGGAAAAAATCTCAGTGATAAGGTGCTTTTATTTTAGAATTGTGGCTAGAAAAAGCGAGAAATTTTGTTTGGTTTAAATATATAAGATGTGTTGTTACTTCATTTTTGTTTGTAATTGGTTTTAAGGTACAAATATGTTCATGTCTTGGTTATAAATCATTGGCCTATAAGTTATTGGGTTTGATTAAAAATTTACAACTTGGTAACAAAAAGTTGGCTTAAAACTGGTAACACAGGGTTAGTCATTCAAAAATCAGATGTATAAAAGATATCAAAGCAATGTCTATTTAGTGAGATATTAAAGACTGCACTATCGTGCATTCATATATAAGAACTGGCAGCCAAACTTTGTAACATAAAAGTAATCCACTTGGTGTTGATTTTAGAGAAAATAGATTGCTTACATTGTTAAAAATTGGTTTTGTTTCCAAAAATTATGGTTATATGCTAATATTGCAAAGGAAACTTAAAAATGTGGTTAACTGCCAACATTCCTTTGGCTACAGCTGACAGGCAGTTGAATCATGAGCTTGAAATTTTTTGACTTGGTTATGTTTATAGAAGAAAGGCTATAGCAGGTAGAGTTAAATAAAAGAGTTAAAAAACAATTGTGGCACAATATGGGTCTAATGACCCCTTCACACAAGCTTTATTGGATACTGTGGTAGAAGCAAATTTAATGCTCAAATATTGGAAAACTATATGTAAGGCTACTTTGTCAGGAGGAGATTTCTTGCTTTGGAGCTCAAAATGGTGTGATACCAGTAAGAAAACCACCATGATGATTGCCCAGGCAGGCAATGCAGATTGGGATCTTAACATGCTTCTAGGAGAAGGTTAATGTGAAGGTAATGCTAAATCAGGTTAAACTGCCTACAGGATTGCATACATAGGTTGCAATGGTTGCCTGCTGTGCTTGAAACCTACTAAAGGGGATCTTAGTGGAAATTTATTCAGTATTAAACAGGGTTCTGAGGAACCATTCCAGAAATTCGTAGACAGGCTGCTGAAAGCAGCTGGTAGAATTTTTGGAGATCCTCAAACAGGAATTCCTTTTGTTACTCATTTGGCTTATGAGAATGCTAATGCAGCCTGTTGCACAAAGCAAAGACAGACTTACATGGAGACTTCGTCTTTGCGCTAAAATTGGGCCCTCTTACCATCAGGGTCTGTCTGCCTTACAAGGGACCACTAAGCAATGCTTGCACAGAACTGTAAAGATAAAAGATGTTTTTAAATGTGGAGATTCAAGTCATTTTTAAAATGACTGTCCCAAAAACAGACACTAGCAAATAATCCGGTCACAAGACAGAAATTTGTCCTTGGTGCAGGAAAGATAATCTCTGGGCCAGGCCTCAGGATATAGGCCAAGATTAAAAACATTTACATTTGAATTAAGTTGATATACAATGGGTGCAGCAGAAGTTTGTGTGACAAATACCCTTTTTGCCTAGGTCATTCCTGAGCAGCCCCTTGAAGGGTGTTTTCTGGAATTTGTTTATTGCCTTGTTTGTTCCTTGGAAGGGTCAGCTTCAGGGCCAAGAGTTGTAATGATTATGCTGGAGAAATTTAAATAATGGCTGCTCCGCCCATGGCATTGTAACTACCTGCTGGAAAAAGAATTGTTCAACTTGGTTTTTTGTTCCCTTGCATCTAGTTCCTTCCAAATTGTTAAGAAAGAGAAAGGACAAGATGGCTTTGGTTCCTCTAATATATATTGGGTTCAGTCTATCACTAGCAAGAGACCTAATCTTAAGTTCTGTAACAACAATTAGAAGGTTGCCTTCAGTTTGGCATTCATCTTATACTCTCACTCAGCTAAAAAAGATTGGTTATTGAATTAATCCAAAACAAAGTTCAAACTTAAGATTTATAAAACTAATGGGGCATTACAGCCTGACTTGCCTACTCCAGCTGCCATTTCAGTAAATATGTATATAATTATTATAGATCTAGAAGATTGTTTTCATACCATTCCTTTACATTTCTGATAAAGGTGTTAGGTTTGCATTCAGTAAGTTTGGTCTTAATTGAGAATCCATGGTCCTCATCATTGGAAAGGTTTGCTTTTAATTTCATTTGCATTTAATGATTTTCAAAATTTGTTAAGAGATATTATTTGGCTAAAACCTCATCTTAAGCTTACCGTAAGAGGATTTGAACCTCTGCTTGATATTCTCAAGGGACATACAAGTCCTAATTCCCCTTGACAATTAACTAAAGGAAAAATAGCTTTGCAGAAAGTAGAGTAAGCTGTTAGTTATCAACACATAGATTATATAGACTATGAAAAATTGTTGGCTGTTTGTGTTATTATTTACTCATATGTCCACAGCAGCCCTTTGGCAAAAAAAAACCATTATGTAGATTCATCCTTCTTCATCTACAAGTAAAGTTTGTGTTAATAAAAGATTGTAAGATAGACTCATAAAAACATTTTCAATAAAATGTTTATTCCTTATTCCAAATAGCAATTAATTTGGTTATTGAAAAATGATATTTGGCCTATTATGGCAAACATTTTAAGCAAATTTGGTGATCACTATCCAAAAGTTGTTACAGTTTCCCTCTGCATGCTTTTATATTTCCTGAAATTTACTACGCATGCAGCTCATAGAGAAGACATTTGCTGTATTTACAGATGCCTCATCTATTGAGAAGGCAGTATATGTAATTAGATCACATGTTTATTTTCTTGAGTTTTCTCTACTTGAGCACAAATAATTAATGTTGTAGCCACTGTTTAAAATGCTAGAAAATCAAGCTTTCAATTTATATACTTATAGCCAGTAAATGGCTCATAATTTATAATTGCTTAAAATTGTTCCTTTTTTAGATATTGCTAATTCTCAAATTTTATAGTTATTTATAAAAATACAGCTTAACTTTTAAAACATGTACTGTCTCTGAACTTTTTAAGACATTTAAAAGCTCATTGGATTGCCTGAACCCCAGGGCAATGCCAGAGCAGATTTGTATACTAGACAGATTATAGGCCTCGCAAATAATTGGCCATACTATCTTATTCTTTACAGCAGCTTGATACAATAATTTGGCATTTCTAAAAGGTGTGCAAGTTAAATTGCAAAAACTTGTTTTCAGTATTTTCAATTTTTTTTTTCATAATGGTATTAAACCTTGAAGATTTATATGTAATTAATTTTGGCAAATAGATGTTACTCATTTTGATTTTTAAAAATTAAAATATGTACATGTGACTTGACACTTTTTAGACTTTTTAGTTGCAAGTACTTTAACAAGAGAAGCAACTAAAAATGTAATAAGTTATTGCCTATATTATTTCCCTGTGCTTGGTGTTCCATACCAGACTAAGACAGGTAATGGAACTGGCTATTACAGTTATTTGACTACAGTCAAACATTTGAGATGTCTTGTTGACAATTTAATATTGAAATTCCTTATTATCCTCAAAAAAAAATTGTGAAAGCGAGATTATAAAACCTTAATATCTTTATAACTCTCTGAGTGTGGGAAAAACAGCTATTGGTGCTTCTTCCCTGATTTTACAAATACTCTAAAAGGTTGGCTTTTTAAACTAAACGGGGGGGGGGGGGAAGAATTATACCCTCTAAGGTCACCAAAAGCACATCTTGCTTTTGTGTTATTTCTTTTAAATTTTCTGCAAACTGATGTTAAAGGTCAGTCTGCAGCAGATTGCCACTGGCATCCAGTCACTTCCAGGGTCTAATGGAGAGACCCCCTAACTAATTCTTGGAATGGTCCTGACCCTGTTTTAATTTGGGGTCTTGGCTCCGTCTGTATTTTTTCAGAAAAAGAAAATGGAGCCCGATGGCTGTCTGAAAGATTGGTCTGGTCTGTCAAGTGGACACAGATCTTGAGCTTAATAATTATGATTCTGATAATGAAGAATCTGATGACAAAATTTAGTCAGACACATTATCATGTGTTAGCCATGGAGGACCCAAGACTCTAGATAAGGCTGTTACTCTATCCAGGGTGTTCCCAAGTCTCATCTCCACCCAACCTAAAAGAGGGGACTTCCGCCCCTAGACCAAGCAGAGAGGGGCCACCCAGAACCCCCTCTGTCTGGCAATCTGAATTCTTGCTAAGGCTGCGAGGCTAAGCACTGCAAGGGAATATAAATAAAAGTTAAAAATATGTTTCTGGGTTCCCTGAGGGACAAGCCTGACTGCATAGGGGTTGATGTCAAAAGTATCCCCTCTCCAGGAAAAGACATCGGGACGGTTATGGCCCTCAGGCCTTACTGGACAATGACAGGAGGACTGGAGCCATTACAAGGTTCCCTTTAATTATTGGAGGTCAGGCCTCTATCCCCGCCTGGGTAAGATTAGAATTGCCACGGTCCTTCTATATTTGGAAAAGAGAGGAGACTTCAGGGACAGCCCTGCTTAACACTGAAAGCCTAAAATTCAGCAATAGGCCTGGCTTACTTGCCTGCTCTAAGTCTTAAGGTCTCCATGGAAAAACACTGAAACAGAGGGCTATAAATTATTGTAAACAGACAGCTTTTGTTGAAATCTACCAGCCTGAGTAGTCATAGACTTTGTGTCTGATCCCTGTCAGTCAGCAGTTGGATGAGATACTAAAACAGTTCCACCTTCAACCTTATTTCCTACTCGGCTTGGATAATCATATTGCTGTTAACCTTGTTTGAACCTTGTGTCTCAAGCAGATAAGTTGCCTTTACACAAAGATCTCTCCCAACAAGCCCGGCTACTCGGTACCTCAGATGGGATGAAGTCGTGTACCCCACACAGCTGCTTCTACTGGACCTGTTCCTCCTGACCTATCCTCAGATGGGCTCCATAAACCCTGGACAGCAGGACACAGCCAACTCTCCTACATCCCCCATAGCCATTCTTCTAGGTTCCCCCTAGGGACACGTCGCCCCCAATGTCAGCAGGAAGTAGCCAGACATCATGACGACGACCCTATTCCTGCTTCACCTCTCTCTTTTCTTTTTAAGTTAACCAAAACGGGGGAAACTGTACTCTCCTTCCATCCATTTCCTAACTCCTCCTTTGGGGTCTCAGTTCTCAATCCCATGGTTGGCTGCGAGCATCGGCTTCTGTATTTGTGAGGTTCTGGCAAAGCCTCTCAGGAAACAGTTATATCAGGCTCCTGTCAGCAAGCATTTCTTAGCATCCACAATAGTGTCTGGGTTTGGTGTTTGTATATGTGATGAATCCCCAGGTGATACAGTCTCTGGATGGCCTTTCCTTCAGTCTCTGTTCTACAGTTTGACCCTGTATTTCCTTTAGACAGGAGAAATTCTGTGTTAGTCTTTCACTTACTTGGTTTGAGGTAAACCAAGACATTTTAACAGTATTTGTGGCTGTTGTAAAGGAAGTCATTTCTCTAATTTTTTTTCTCAGTCCCTTTGTCATTTGTATATAGAAGAGCTACTGAGTGTTTTTGAGTTAATCTTGTATCCAGCCATTTTACTGAAAATGTTTATCATATGTAGCAGTTGCCTAGGAGAGTTTTTAGGGTCACTCACATATCATCTGCAAATAAAGACACTTTAACTTGCTTTTGAATTTTCATTTTCTTAATCTTGTTCAGTTGTCTTATTACTCAAGCAAAAATGTCAAGTTACTAAATTAAGTAGATATAGAGAACATGGCAACCTTGCCTTCTACCTGATTTCAGTGAACTTCCTTTGAGTTTCTTTTCATTTCAATGTTGGCTATAAGCTTAGTGCAAATTGATGTTTTTATGTTTAAGTTTATTCCATGTATCATTAATCTTGTCAATACATTTATAATGAGGTGCTATTGGATTTCTATATCTAATGAGATGATTGTGTCTTTAGTTTCTCTCTTCATTTATATGGTAGATTACAATTACTGATATTTGTGTGTTGTACCATCCCTGCACCTCTGCAATGAAACCTATTCCACTGTAGCAGATAATTTTTAATGTGTTTTTTGGAGTATTTGTCTATGTTCATAAAGGTAATTGGTCTGTAATTATTCTTTGTTGAGTCCTATCTATCTCTACAGAAGGTACTAAAAAAATTGAAATCATTGAGATAAATATAAACAGGAAACAAATAATATCACATTTGTAATTGTAATTTTCATTCATGAGACACAATCTTCCTGTCAGAGACTTTTCCTGAAAAAGTGATCTTTTCTAGATCATTCTGAACTCTGGATGGATGGTTCAGTCAGCTCTTCCTACTCAAACTCCTATCCAAGCTGACTGATTTAATCTGATTTTTCTCAGCTTCTGTCAGAAATAATTTTCTTGGCCTCAAACTCTTAAAATCTGTTCTTATCTTTTGGCTCCTTTTTCTTTGGCTCATTCTGTCTTCACCCTCAACCTGTCTGTGTAAAACTGTGCCCATTGAAACTCTCTCTCTCTCTCTCTCTCTCTCTCTCTTTCTTTCTTTCTCTTTTACTCTGGGATTCTTTCTGCTTTCTTAAGTTGTCTCTCCTGTTCTGTTATCATGAGTTAGGTGTATCTTATTTCTGACTCATTCTGTTAGATCTGTTTCTGATTTATCATGTTGTTTACCTACCTCTCAATTAGATATCACTTTCAAACATGGCTACTTCCTTCTACAAACTAATTTTACCTTCATTGTTTGTAATTGAAGGTAGGTACTCAGATTATGTCTATACACCACCTGGATGAATTTAAGGTGTGTGACCATCCTGCATTCCAGAAGGATCACACTGGTCCAGAAGTTCTTTGCATGTTATTCCAGTCATGTTCCTGGACAGTGGATTACAATTCCTCTATACACATCACCATAATTAAAAGATGTGACTCGTGTGTACACAAATCACAAATCACACACACACGTGTGCACGTGCATGTGCACAGAGAGACAGAGAGAGAGAGATCATAACTATCACCAACAATAACAAAAAAGAATTGGCAATAATTGTCCATTAAACTTTCTCAGTATCAATGCTTTTAACTCCCCCAATAAACAGCCACATGTTAAAAGAATTCATATTAAATCAGGTCTTATTTTTCTGTATATACAATGTATATATTAACCTAAAATATAGATATTACCTTAGGGTAAAGGTTTGGCAAAAAATATACCAAGAAAATGGACCTAACAGAAAAGCAAGACTATACATTTAAATATATGAGTATAGCAGAATATAATTATGACTTATTTTTCTGACACACAAACACAGACACACACACACACATAATCTGTAGTATTTTGGTGTTACCCGAAATCTTAGGACTATCTAGTCTCTGGTTCTTGGACAGCCCAGCAGGGTGAGGTATATATCTCGTGAGGCAGGCTGAGTTGAGGGCAGATCAGAGATTGCAGGTAGAGGTGTAGACCAGTAGATGGAGCACAGAAGGGATGGGGCAGGCCTCTAGACTGCAGGGCTTGCTGGGGGTGCAGCAGATGTGTGATATGGATGTGAGATTTTTCCAGGTGGTAGCAGGCCTTCTGGGAGCCAGCCTGAGCTGTGGACTGAGAGACTTCTCACCTTTTAATGTAGCTTCTTTTTATAGACTATTACAGAAATTCAAATCTCTCTCTCTGACTCTTGAATGCCACACCCTGTCTGTGTCCCATTGGCGAATTCAGACTGGATTTTGAAAGTCAAAATAAAAATACTTCTCTTCATACCTGTCTTAGTTCATGGAAACTTTTCCAGTGGTTCTTAGCCTTCCTGCCACTCTTCAATACAGTCCCTCATGATGTGGTTGCTCCTACCCATACAATTATTTTGTTGTTACTTCATAACTTTAGTTTTCCTAATGTTATAAATCATAATGCAAATATCTAATATAAAGAAATCTGATACACGAAACTTGATCACATGAACTATGAGTTAAAGGTGATGGAAAGAAAATGAGGGAACTTACAATCATTTGCAAGGATATGTGTCAAATTACTTACAGATTTTCTAAAACTCCTTGCTTATGAGAGATTTCCAAGGATGCTACCTGAGAGATAACTCCCTGTCATATGAAATTTACAGGGAATCTACAACAACCAATGAACAAAACAGACATAGATATTATTAATTTGTTTATATACAGAAGTAGTGATGAAATAATGAAAATTACAAGACAATGATGGGTATATAAATATTGAAGTAATCAAATTCAAGCTTGTTTATATGAATATAAAGTAAAAGCTGCCATTAGTAAAGCCAAGAATGGAAGGGCAATGCTAGAGTTACCCACGCGTTTTCTTGGGAAAGCGTGCACTCTTCCCATGAGAGGTTTGGTCACTTCCACTGAGAAGTGAGCATCCCTCACATTAAGTGTGCCCATTTTCAAAGGTCACCTCCAAACAAGTTTAAAAGCTGCACAGATCTTTCGCTGAAAGCATAAATTCTTATAAGAAAGATTTACAGTGTGACCATTTAGTAAAACAATAGTAGGTTTCTTTAGTAGTATTTTGTTTCTTATGAGCTAGATTAAAAAGTAACATGTGCCAGGCAGTGGTGGTGCACACCTTTAATCCCAGCACTTGGAAGGCCGAGGCAGGAAGATTTCTGAGTTCGAGGCCAGCCTGGTCTACAGAGTGAGTTCCAGTAGAAAGGGAGAAACAATTCAAGGAGATTGTCTTCTGGCCTCTAAATGTGGACTGGACTATGGCATGAAAAAAGACACACACACACACACACATGCTTCAATATTTAAAAATGTTCAAATAAAGATCTATTGATTAATGTAAAGGATATTTAAATGGAAATACTTTATAATTAAGTAAAATAAGTTAATTTTACACTTGTGCAACAGACAGAAATACATTAAATATGTTTGAACACCTCTCCACTTCAATTTTGATTTTATAAGATCAACTATGCTGACAGGCTTTTGGTTGCCTTCTAAAAGAAAAAGAAATAGGTGATATATACTACAGGGTTGGAGATATCCTGAAAGGATGGATAATGCTCTTCCTAAAACACAGACTACTAAACAAAACCAAAAGTTCCAGATCTGGGATACCTCTTTACGACCTCTTTGAGAAGGAGTGGCTGAGAAGAAGATGCTGAGTTGAAGATGCTGAGATAAAGGTATATTCTTTTGTGTTTGGGTGAAATGTTCTGTAGATATCTACTTGATCCATCTAGTTCATAACCTCTGTTAGTTTTATTATTTCACTGTTTAGTTTCTGCTTTGATAATATGTCCATTGGTGAGAGTAGGGTGTAGGGTGTTGATATCCCCAATTATCAATGTGTGTGTTTTGATGTGTGACTTATACTTTAGCAAAGTTTCTTTCACAAATGTGTGTGCCCTTATATTTGAGGCATAGATGGTCATAATTTAAATATCATCTCTGTGGATTTTTATTTGATGAGTAAAAAGAGTTCTTCAACTTATCTTTTAGTTGTAAGTCTATTTTATTCTATATTAGAATTGCTACTCCAATTTGTTTCTTGTGTCTGTCTGCTTGGAAAACCTTTTTCCAGCTCTTTACTTTAATGTAGTATCTATCTGCACTAAAACAAACAAGGTATGCTTCTTGTATGCAGCAGAATGATGGATCCTGTTTACCCATACACTGTTACCCTAGATCTTTTTATTGATGAATTGAGTCCATTGACATCAAGAGATATTAATGACCAATGATTGGTAGTTCTTGTTACTTTGATATTAGTGTGTCTATATTTGTGTGTATGTGTGTGTTTCTACTTTTAGTTTAGCTGTAAAATGATTAATTTCTTGTGTTTAGGATATCTAAGATACACTCTATAGACACAAGAAAGCTAATGAAGAAGCAAGGCCCAAGCAAGGATGCTTGAATCTCACTTAAAAGGGCAAATAAAACAGTCATCTGAGGCAGATAGATGGAGGCAACTGTGTAGAAAGGGAGATAGAGAGGTGAAAGGGGGTATTTTCTACCCTCTCAGAGGAGAATAGGTCAGGGATTAGAGAAGAACTATTTGAGGAGTACTGGAAGGGGGAAGCTATGGAGATGTAAAGTGAATTAATACATTAATTAATAGAAAAATCATAAAGAAGAAACAAGCAAACAAAACAAAAACAAAACTAAGTCACTTCTAAGAACCACTGTGCAATAAACGAGGCCCAATGCAATGTGATTAACTCTATATAGTGGCATTTACAAATTAAGGGTATTCTATGGGGAAAAAAGAAGAAAAAGAAAAGAAAGGAAAGGAAAGGAAAGGAAAGGAAAGGAAAGGAAAGGAAAGGAAAGGAAAAGAAAGGAAATGAGGTACTAGAGGCTTCTAAAACAATTCACAATTCAAATTCTTGCTTCTTCTCAAGGCATTGTAAATATGGAATGGTGGTGAGTACAGAAATGACTTGCTGCTTGCGATGTGGGAATAAGAGACTATTGAATTCTCTACCATAAATGTGACATTATAACAACACTTGGAAGGATCAGGGAACAGAATTGGAGGGAAAAGAAAAACTGTAAGCATACAGATCAATGGGAGGCAATATATTATCCTATTGTGAGAACACAGTCAATGAAATCAGACTCTAAGAGAAGCTTCTTCTGAAATAAATCTTTACAAGAATGAGCTGATATGAGTCATAGATTTGGGAGAAGCTCCTTGTCCTACTTTTTCCTGTTGTCCTGTTGACTACTGACTGATTCTGACGAGAGGAGATGGTTTAGGTTATGTGACTGCTGGCGTGTCTACCATGCTCCATTGGTGGAAAAAGTCTTGTAAGCATGCTGAGGGTAGTGGAGTAGGCAAAATGGGTTCACAAGGTTTTATGCAAGTGACAGTAATAATCTTTTATGTTCATATATGAAATTATAACAGAACAGATTCAATAAAAGTCAAAAGATAAATAATTAAACTATTTTCTTATTAAGGAGCTATACAATCTTAACTTGAAGAATCTGGAAGTGGCACAGTTTCTTAACATTTTATCAACAGACTCCATTACTCTACTTTATTTCTACAAATTTATGAGATATAAAATAAAATCATGTTTCAATAAACTCCCACCTGTGTTAAATAATAAATCACAAAAATGTTTATCTCAACTTGAATATTGGGTTTATTACAATAATAACTAACAATATTCCCAAGCCTTGAAACACAGAGATACATATTCAGAAATATCATAAATTGAGTTAGACTAATATGTGTTCAAGAATGAAAGAATTCTCTTATGGTTTTGAAGCTATGCTAGCTGAAAATTAATAACACCTGAGTATAACTTGTTTCTACTGACGTGCCTTTAAATTTGGTGAGATATCTTTTGAGATTACAAACAAAAAACGATTTATTTTTGTGGAACACTGCTTGATTTTACTTTATGTCCCATTGTGTTAGATGATGCAGTGCAGTAATGAGCTCCCTATTAGATTTATGGGTAAACTTAATGAAAATGTTTCAAATGTATGTAAATTATTTATGTATAAACATTTTAAAGATGAAAATGAATTAATATTTTACACATTCTATTTTCATCAGAGTTAAGTTTAGCAAAGAAAAAGAGTTTTAAGGTCAATTATTCAGTGATTTTTTAATTTAATTCTAAATATAAAAAAAAAAAAACCAAAAACAAAATCCTTACTGCTGCCTTTTCTCCAAATATACATGTTTTACTATAGTTTAAAGAATATATGGTTGATTAGTATGTGCCACTTTCTTTATGGAACAACTTCATTTGTTGACATTTTATCAACAGACTCCAGTACTCTTCTTGATTTCTGTAGGAGGAGCTAAGGTGGGAGGAGTAAGGAGAGGAAAAGGAGGAGTAAGAGAGAAAGAGGATAAGGAAGAGGAGGAGCTAGGAGAGAGAAGGAGAACAAGAGAGGGGGAAATAGAGGCTGATGTTTGCTTGTCTGTAGCAGTCAAAGGTAATTTGTATATCTAGGTTGGGTATTGGGTTACATCTCTGATTATAAGGGCATCTTATTATTGGTCATCACCAAATATATAAGCCTTTGATTAATCTTTAAGCATTAGAGTCTCATTTTTCTACTAGGCCTGTGTGGTTGGCAGGATGGTCTGGCAATGCCCAGCCTTGCAGAGACAGCATGGAAGATTGGCAGAGCCATCTCCCACGCTGGTGTCTCATGGGTGGCAGGGCTAGTGTCTCTGACTGGTTGTTTCCAGCTGCAGCATGCACGTGGCCTCATGGCCTTGGAACATGGCATTTGATCTAGGCAGCCTAGACAGTTGGCTTGACCGGAGACCACTTTTTAAATAATTAATACAACAGATTTCTATAATTTTATGACATATAAAATAAAAACCATGTTCCCATCCCATAAACTCCCACTTGCTTATTGGGATTACCATGTATCTGACATATGATGAAATGAATTTCACATTAACTTTGAGCCATATAAGAAGAGAAAGTTTTTTCTGCTACAGATTTTCAAATTGATATCCATCCAGCAGCAAATTAAAGTTTTATTTTTAGCTTCAAATCACTTTTAAGGAATGAGAATACAAGATATCTCCCTTCAATGATGTCGTCTCTTCCATCTAAAAACATGTTAGTTAAATATGAACTTTCATTTTTTCTGGATTCATGCTCTTGCTCTGTCTTTCTTTGTCTCTCTGTCTCTCTGTCTCTCTGTCTTTGTCTCTTTCTGAGGAGAGACAGTGTGTGTGTGTGTATGTATGTGAGTATGTATGTACGTATGTATGTATGTATGTGTTAACCAGTATGTCTGGATAGATCCTCAAACATAACTGACTATTGCCATTTCTCTTGTTTAACCTTTAAAATACAATAGCAATACCCTACTTGAGGCAAAAGACATATACTTGAGTTCTAGAGCATGGAGAAAGCAAATGTTATTGACATGCAAGTTTTATCCTTTCTGGCTACCTTTCACACTGCTGAAACATGTTTTCTATTAATGCTACCAGAGGAAAAACTAATCACAATGCTTACTGAGCTGACTACCCCAGGATCTACATTAATGGTTAGACTGACAAGATACTGTAACTGGTGGAATAGTGGCATGCAAGGTATAGGAGCACCCAAATACTTCATGATTTCCTAAGGCTAGATCTAAGAGGGATCCTAATATCTACCATTATTATCAGAACCACAACCAATAGTTCAATAGGTCATAATTCCTAGGGGGGGGCTATTGCTCTTATTTTTCTAAATCAGTTAAGTATTAAATCAATGTCTAATGACCAATGCTTTATCTGTAGATAAGTGCATCTTTCAACCCTCACAGATAAGCTCAATTTTGTAGTAGACTATGCATAGCACAGAGCACTAAAATTGGTCAATTTACAAAGAATAATATACTGCAAAATGTCCTGTTCTTAAGAGATCTCTGTATCAAAATACTCTCCATGAGACTCAGAGCTTATTGTAGAATAGGGGAATGAGATTTTTTAAGACTCATATGTGGTGGATAACTACAAGAAAACTGGTGATTTTCCAAAAAAGGATAGTTGCACATATAGCTCCCAGACTTTGTAACAGACACTATGCACACGATATGTCAAGAAATAAAAACCTGTGCAATTATCAAATTCATTTAACAACAACAACAGCAAAAACAGGATAGCAAAAACTATTCTCAACAATAAAAAATCTTCTGGGGAAATCACCATCCCTTACTTCAAGCTGTATTACAGAGCAATAGTGAAAAAAAAGAAAGAAAAACCCTGCATGGTATTGGTACAGAGACAGGCAGGAAGTCAATGGAATAAAATAGAGGATGCAGAAATGAACCCACACACCTATGGTCACCTGATCTTTGACGAAAGGAACAGAAATCATCTAGTGGAAAAAAGACAGCATTTTCAACAAATGGTGCTGGTTGAACTGGAGGTCAACATGTAGAAGAATGCATATCGATCCATTCTTATCTCCTCATACAAAACATTACATCATTACAGTAAAAATTTTATTCAGAAAAAAAATCAATCTTGTCAAAAATATGACTTAAGAGATCTTAGGCAAACATGTAGAAATGATTTTATCAGTACCATAAAAATATATTACTGCTTTAATATTTAATTTTATATTACTCTTCTCTAAGAATGTTATACATATATACAATGTATTCTTATTGGATTCAATCTCTTTCTTCTATATCTTACATAACATAATGTGAAGTCTGTTTAAATGACTATTTTATTGTTTCAATTCTACTATGAACATTTAAAAACTAACAGTTACTTTTCCTCTAATTTCTTAGCACTTTAATCTCAGCAGAAATTTTTTGTTTTATGTAAATATCCTTTTTGGACAATTTGGTTTTATATACAGTGAAATATTAACATGATGTTATATTTAGATATACCACAGTGCTTTTGGCTCTTACTGGAGGAGTGAGGCCAACTTTGAACAAGTGACCTACCGTCACTCATTTGTTTATGAGGTTGCATTTGGCATGCTTGCATTATGCAACAAATCTATTGACTGAAAAGAATAATAGGTCTCCATAGGCCTTTACATTTGCATATACAATTAACTAGATGTGTAATTCTGAATCTGGGGCTTTATGAGATCCTCTTATGCATTTGAAGAGTACTGCCAATAATTCTAATATTCCAACACTAGAATTGAGAGAGCGTGCATTTTACTTGTAGTGTTCACCTCATCTAACATAACAAAAATAACAGATGCAAAGCTGTGAATTTTAAACATGACTCTTCTACAGAGTGCCATACTCAATGGCTTTTATCATTCATTGCCAAATGATAAATCCATAAAGAAATGCACATGTGCATGTAATTAAAATGGTATGAAAGCAAAATAATAATAATTAATAATAATAATAATTAATAATGAATAAATAAATAAGAAATGCACATGCATATAAAGTATACTGTGCCCCTCACAATGTGGTCAATAGATAAAATTCAACAACAATGGTTTTTGAAAATGTTTATACCTAACACTTTTGAATTTTAATAAAATATTTCAATTCCAAAATAATATTTTATTTTCTAAAAACTTTACTTACACATGATAATCTATGCTTGCTTCTATTCATCTGTTTGCTATATAGGAAGAAATATAGCCACAATTTGCAATGATCTTCATAGCTATAATGAATAATGCTTTTTTAATTGTGCATTCATAATAAGAAAGCTTTTTAAAGTATTTAATCACCACTGTTTACAATGAAATTTGAAATAATATAATGTTTAAAATTGTACATAGGTTTATATTTTATTGTAATACAGTGCACATGTTTATTTTATTGTATATAAAATCAAACTAATTTGACCATAATGCTTATTAAGATATATAATCTTGCAGAATAAAGGAAGAAAAATACACTACCATTGTTTTCTGTTATAAGAACCACTTTTATATATAATTATGTATTAATTTATATTATGTGTATGTATATTTTATTAGCACTGGAGATGAAGACATTGTGAGTCACCATGTGGATGCTAGGAACAAAACCAATGTTCTTTGCTTGAGCAGGAAATGCTCTTAAGTGCTTAGGTATCATTCCAGATTGTACATTGTAATTTTTAATTATAATAAAGTCAAATATTTTGAGATATTTTATTGAATATAACAATAAAATAAATAACACATTTGGAAAATAAACTAAGCTGACTGTAGATCCTAGGCAAATAACCCAGATATTTATACTAGGTGATTTTTTTGCTTTCAATGTTTAAATGTAAGTTCTCACCACCATAATGAGTTGTAAAATTTCTCTTGCTTTGACTATCTTTTGGCAGAAACAAATAAAATTGCTTCTTGCACAATACAAAATATGCTTAATAATTTTTGAATTTTATGAAAGAAATAAAGGTGCAGTGGTAAAGGAATTTCTTTTCTACAGATGTTATGCATGCTGTATTTTATTACAAAAAGGTATTTCTTCCCTTGTTGGATTAATTCTTACAACATGATTAATTTTATAATCACACAAATGTTATCAATAGGAAGGTTAACATCCTAAAATACATGGTGATTATAATCTTTTGGGTACTTTCAAGATTCAAACCAGCAAGATTCAAACTGAAACTAAAGATAGTTTTGAAATCCTATACACAGATTAAGAGTGATATTAAGTTTGTAAGATTTTAACTTACAAACTTAATATTAGAATCTTACAAACTTAACTCCGTGTGCCACTAGAGGGTCCTTTGTCACACTGAGTGCTTGTTGACAAGCACTCTGCCCTTGTCCCCCTTGCTGTGCCATTTTGTGGAAATGAACGGACAGAAGGACCGATCTCAGCCCTACGCTACAGCTGCAGTTGCATGAGTTGGGGGTGTGGTGGCTCAGGGCTTTGACTGTATGAGAACAACTTAACCTTTGGCGCTCTTCCTTTTATCCTTAAAAGGGATTTTTTTTCCTATTTTATAAGATCCATGGGATCTGTTGGTGATAATTTTCATAATTGCTAAATAGAATTCATGGATCCCATACTATGCTACCCAACACTTGAGCGCGGACCTGCTGAACTCTTGAGGCCACACCGTATTCTGGACCTGTAACTAGCGTTCTTAGGGCTTGGGGTCCAAGGCCATGTATTGTTTACCTTCACAGATACAATTAAATGGCTTTTTTTTTTTTTTTTTTTTTTTTTTTTTTTAAGAGTGATATTAAATCTAGCAGAAATGTAATGGCCACTGAAGCGAAAAGTCTCATCAGATAAGCGAAGTAAAGAAATTGAAATTGGGAAAATAATTCCAAATGTGCTATAAACAAACAACAATAAATTAAAGAGAGGATAATAAATCAAAGAGAGGATCCCACTTGGGAGTAAGAAGAAAGTACTCACAGTAGAGGGGAGATAGGGAGGAACCTGGGTAGGAAAAGGGACTGAGAGGGGAAGAAGGGAACATGATCTGGTATTGGGTTGGGGAACAGGACTGAAGCCCTGAGGGCCAGCAAGAATGGAAACAGGCAACCTTGGGAGGTAGGAGACTGGGCAGGGGGTCTTTAAAATATACCAGAGATCTGGGAGGTGAAAGACTCTCAAGACTTAGATGGAATGCCCTACAGTTGGGAGAGGGAACTTGGAAATCTTACCCCCAATAGAAAGACAGAATCAAGTGGAGGGTTGAGGTTTCCATCCCACAGACAAAAACTCTGACCAATAATTGTTCCTGTCTGAAAGAACTGAAGGGACAAAAAGGGTGAAGAGTCTGAAGAAAAAGAGGTCCAGAAACAGACATAAATTGGGTTCCAGTTCAAGGAGAGGCCCCAAGTTCTGACACTTTTACTGATGCTATGGAGTGCTCACAAAAAGGGGCCTATCATGACTGCCCTCCGAAAGACCCAAAGAGCAGCTGAGAAAGTCAGCTGCAGGTGTTTATACCCAACCAATGAACAGAAGCTTGTGACCTCTGTGGTTGAATTATGTACTATGAAGTATAAATGTGGGAATTAGGTACAGTCTCATATATTACAATGAATAGATTATATAACGAAAAGAGATTCAATTGCTTATGAGAATATTTTAGATTCTGTACTGTTACTGTTTAATTTCCATCCACAACAGAGTCCTTGTGTACAATTAAGGGTTGACATCATTACTCCAATGTTCACTTAGCTGTTATGTATGCAGATGCTCTTTAATGTTTATCTCCATATTATATAGGGTGCAGGAGGTTGCAATCTCAACTGTTTCCTGAAGTTGTGGGTACTGCTTAGCACTTTAGATATGCATCAAGTATAGAAAGACAACTGTGGATGCCTTCTGATCTTTACAGGACACAATAAAAACCACTTCCAAATATATTTCTTTTCTTTATTTGCATATATTGTTTATGATCTGTTCATGTATTTATGTGTATATGTGTGCATGTGTGCATGTGTGCATGCGTGTATATGTGGGTGCATGTTCTATGATAGCAAAACATTGCTGCTGACTGCAGTAGGCTAACATGAAAATAAATTTTATAGTGATAAAGATCGACATGCAGAATACTACTTGAATAAGCCACTAAGAAGAAAAGAAAAAGTTGTACACTTACATCATGTTTATTTTGACTAACTCTAGCTTTGATACGTGGAATTCAATACTGCAGTAAAGGGAGAGATGCCCAGGACTTGAGAAAAATAAATGATTAAATGAAATTGCTTTAAAAAAAATCAATGAATGACTAAGATCTCTAATAACCAAATGTTAATTGGAATATGATTATTTTGGAAATTTGAATAGAGAGAAATGGTATTAGTTTAAAGCAATATGAATACTGAAGTCATTAATAATTTAGAAATCTTTGTTTCTTTAATAGACTTTAAGCATGGGAAATTCTAAGAAATGTTAGTGGTCTGTCACAGCCTTCAGCGTGTTCACTTAAAAATCCCTAGTTCCCTATCATATTTTTCAAGAATTTGTCAGAAGTAGATTTTAAAAGACAGATGACAAAGACAATACAAACTTTTCAGGTCAATATTACATATTTCTTATATTTGGGAACACTGTCTTAATGTGGGCTAATATTTACTAAAAAATTAACTGTTGATTAAGGAAATACACTTTTAAGTGTTAGGAATGATATCTATGTACATGCATACCTTAATTTATTTTTGGTAAAATTATAAATTATGGCTATTCTATTACCCACAAAATTTTTTAACTCTTCACTTAATTTATACATCAAAAGTGAATGCTATAGAGAAATATATTGATATAAATATAGGTATAAGTATATATATTGATATAGATTGTAGATGTAGATATAGATATACATATATTTATATATGTCTCCCGTAGTTTGTAATTCTGTTATGTGTTGCAAAAAGTAATGATAACTACCAATGATAAAACTTTTCCACATTTTCTCATTAAAATGTTAAATTCATGTAATGTTTGTACCTGTTGAAAGACAACCCTAATTTGACTTTTGTGTTACAGCACAGCACTTATTAATAGCTATGGATATCATATTTTACAATAATTATAATTAAGATTTTTCTCTAATTTACTTAAAATATTTAACATTTTATAGTTGGGCATTTTGTTTTTATCAATATTATCATAAATGGTAATGTAATCTGATTATACTTCAAGTTATCTACTTTTAAGCATAAACATAAATTTTGGGTACATTTAGGCATTGACTACTTTCTGAAATATCTGTCATAATAGTGTGCACATTAAATAACAACCAGTTGAAAAGCGCTTTGCTCCTTTTAAAATTTCTCTACTTTCCTTCACTGAAGGTGATTAGTATTTTCCTGCTTTCTTGTTTTCTAATTTGTATGTATCATAAATTATTTAATAATAATTCTTGCCGTTATAAACTACATAGTATATCACAAGATATAATCACAAGATAGGACTGTCAGTTTTTATGTTCTGCCAAACTAAAACTAATATATTTTGGTTGCCAACTCTGCTACATTTGTATATTATCAGAACAATTCTCCCTTTTATTTTTTTGTACACATACACACACACACACACACACACACACACACACACACACTATAAGTCAAAAAGTCTTCCTAAAAACACAAAGATCTGCATTTCATATCATGAAACACCAAGTATCCATGTCCAAATATTAGTTATGTCTTTGACTGTTTAAAAATATTTGATGATTGCTATTTTGGTAAATCTTGGCTGCTTTAATCAGGTAGATACAGTATATATTATATAATTTTATGATTTGTTTTTTTTTTATCAGGATCTTATATCATTGGGATCTTGGATTTAAATTTGAAAGTTTTCTCTAAACAACTTCAAAATGATGTTTGAATTAGGAAGCTTTAAAAAAATTATATATTTGTGATAATTTAGTACTGTTACTATATCTCAATTCATTAAATAATTAGGAAGATATAAATTGGACTTCATATATAGAAAATTAAAAATTAAAAATTAAAAAAATGATCTTGTGGTACTATACTTACAAGTTAATATCAATGATGAATTTTATTTTTATTTCTTTCATATAACAGTATTTTTTTAAAAGAATGCAGATACATTTAGATATATGCCACTAGAAAAAAAATGTTGTCCATAACATCCAAATAAACAGAATGAATTGGAAGACGCTTTAGATTTTAACCAAAAGTAACTATTTTATTCTAAAGAATGAAACAGACTCAAGAATTTGTAAATTCTAAAGGATAAGCTATACTAAAGAATTTGTAAATTCTTTAGCATGCCTAACAGCTACAGTGAAATATCTTACCATCAGCAGTGAACTCAGGATCATTTCTGAACCTCATAAGCTCTCAGCAAAATATATGTCAGCTTTGTCCTCTTTAATTTAAGCTTAATGCTTACATGAGGCTGGAAGCAAGCCACTAATAATTAGTAAAGCAACAAAATTAACACCTAGCCATTTACATTGCTATTTATATTATTTATTTTATTTATTCCATGTATAGTCAAGTGCTTAGTAACCAAATTTTAACAAAAAATCGTAGAATTTGATTCTTGAAAGGATGGTATTTTTATGTGAAAATTTAGTGAACATCTTGTTTTATAAGAAGAAAGTTCATCTTCTGTTGGCACAAATAATATAATTCCTGTTTCAATAAATTAAAGGCCTTATTTAAAAGACTAAACATACATGAGATTTCCACTGAGAAATTCTTATTACTATTAATTTATTGTTTTATTAAAGATAGATCTTTTCATACAGTGTATTCTATGGTTTCCTTTCTCCTGATTTCTCCCAGTTTCTCCCCATATATCCTCCCATCTCGATCAGACCCCTGCTTGTCTCACATTAAAAATCAAGACACATTTAAAGTATAATGATTGTGGGAAGAACAGAGGCCTTGTGCACACAGATAAGTACAAGGGAAACCAGGAATGTTCAGAACAGGGTTGTTCCTTCAAAGGAAGGGATCCATAAGATTTTATCTGCACAGAGGCCTTGGAGCAGAAATGCTTAATAGTCTGATGTCCTTTGTGTCATCTCTGAGACCACAGCCACACTGAATTCTTCCCCAGACCCTGAAATGAGCTTGCTTTTCTCAGGTAAAACATAAAAACTGTTTTTGTGGAAGGTGTCTCATGTAGCAAATCTACAGAACCCATAATGTAATAATATAAAACAAAGCAAAGAAATCAGAACAGGATGAAACAAAGAGAATGAAATGGCCAAGGAAAAAGTGCCAGAAACGTATATAGACAGAAGTACATACGTCCCCGCCCACAGGAATCTCAGAAAACAGAAAGCAGAACCCATAATACTTTCACAAAAGACCTACAGAGTTAAAATATGCTTTCACTTGATGTGCCAGAGTGTGGGAAGGATGCCTAGGAGGGCCCCACCCACTCAAAGGAGAAGAGGAGGAACTCTGTGAGAGGGAGACTGGAAAGGGAGCAGCAGTTGGGATACAAATTAATTAGTTAATTAATTAATTAATTAAAATATGCTCTAAATGCCGTGACACAAAATTATGAGACAAAGAAATGTCAAAGATACTATTGCAGTAAATGATGAAAGCTACTCTTATCACCTGTTGGTGGCCGCAGTTGGAGTCCCTTGCTACCTGCCCCAGTGTTCTGAATTCTTGAATTAAAAGACATATACACGCAGCCTTATATTTAATATATCTTAATCAGCTCGATGGCTAAGCTACTCCCAAACATCCACGTGGCTAACACCTCCCCTCATTAATCCTGAGTTATTAGTTACTAAAATCTTTATTCCATCCTTGCTGCCATAGGCCCAATTTTGGAGAGGGGGCTGGGGTTGCTCTTCCCCAGTTCTAACATGATTGCTATGCCCTCTCTTCTGCAGCTGTCAAGCCTGGTTCCTGTTCATTTCCTGGCATCATGATTCTAAATTCTCCTTTCTGTACAGGTCCCCTTGCCTGCTACTCCTAAAGTCCCACCTCTGTATCCCTGCCCAGCCTTTGGCCACTGGCAACTTTACCAATCGAAACCAACTGGGAGCAGGGACACTCAATTAATTGGGAAGCCAGTTAACATAATGCAAGCATTAAACCAAATCTACAACATGATGATGTCGAGTTCATTTTCTGTTAGCAAGCAGATTTCTGAGTTCGAGGCCAGCCTGATTTACAGAGTGAGTTCCAGGACAACCAGGGTTGTACAGAGAAACCCTGTCTCAAAAAAATAAAAATAAAAATAAAATAATAAATAAATAAATAAATAAATGCAAGCAAGCCAACAACTCAATATCAAGGATCCCATTTCTGGTACTCGATACTTCCTTTGGTGATGAGAGATGTTCAGTTAGAGCTCTACCTCTCCTTTCATTTGGCAATTTGATTTATATTATCTTCATATATATGCATACACACATACACATACACACACACACACACACATACATTTTTTACAGGAAGATTTTTAGATTTGTATTAGGCTTCCGAACAATCCATCAAATTGTACTGAATTTTAAATGTCCCTCCCCACATTTCCTCCTTGTCTGTCTCTTTCCTGTACCATGTCATTTGCTCCTCCTGTTCCAGTCTCCACCATCCATCCATAACTATCTACTCTATTTCTCTTTCCCGGGAAGATCTACCTGCCAACCTTTAGTCCTGCACTCTGTGATTCTATCGATCGTATTTTGGTTGTTACTGAGTTAACAGCTATTATCTACTTCTAAGTAAATACTTGCTATATTTGACTTTTTGATTATTTTCTGTGTTACTTCACTAAATACACTTTCTAGTTGTATCCATTTACTTGAAAATGCCATAATTTTATTTTATGAAATTCTTCATAATGCTCCATTGTTTAAGCGTACCACTTTTTCTGTATCTAATATTCATTCATGGATAGACACATAGGTTGGTTTGAATTTATGGTTAGTATGAATATAACAAAAAATATCTTATTTCAGAAATTGTTTTCTACAGTACAATGAAGCCAAGTTTGTGCCTATGTTCAAGATATAGCTATATCTTAAGTTATATCAATTACTATATTCAGAGGAACCACCAGTGGTTTACATATTGGCTGTACATGTTTGTACTTCCACATGCAACTCATATGTGTCCCCTTTACTCTACAAACTCTCCAGAAAATTTGTAATTTGTTTTTTTTTTTTTTATCTTAACCACTCTGGAGAAACAAGATCAAATCTTAACATAGGTTTCATTTAATTTCCCTGATCAATAAGATATTGAATATTTTAAGTGTGCTGCAGCCACTAATTTTCTTCTTTTGAAAGTTCTTTGATTAGATCTGTAAACTGAAGGAGAAATTCCTGGTTGTGTCATGTGATGCAGCTGAAGCAAGCTTACATGATATTTTGCTGAAGCAAGACCCATGAGAGGACACATGAAGTTTGGAGAGAGTGTAAGTAGGACACAACAGACAGTGATGGGGCACTTGCATATCTAACAAAGTAATGCTTAGTTGTTCTTGCTTCTTTGCTGATCCTCACTTCCTTGAGAGAAGCGGTGAAGCCAACTTGTCTTTGGCTACTCCTGCTGACTAGAGGCCTGGCTGTTTCTGCTGCATTGTGCTTCCTCTTCTGATTCTTGTTTGGTGAACTGGACTGTTGGTATCCAAACAACAGAGTTTGGAATTGCCCCAAAGGACGAACATCTAAACATCTTCTTGTCCTATATGCCATTTTTTCTCTCCTACCTTTGAATGGTAAGCGAGAAGTGGGGGTGGTGTTGGTAAAAGCATTTGAGAGCACTTACTAAAGTAGATTGTGAAAAATGTAAGCTCCCAGTAAACCCCCTTTTTATTGTGTGATTTGTTTTCTCATTGCGCAGTGTTTTTAAGTTATATATATATTTCAGATATTAGTCTTCTATCAGATGTATATTTGATAAAAATATTTTCTCATGTTACAATGTCTGTAACATTTTTTGTGAATGATATTGTCCTTTGTTGTGCATCATCTTTTCAATTTTATGTGGCTTCTCATTCATTACTTGCTGTTGTAATCAATGCTATCATTGTTACATTCTGAAAGTCATACGCTGTGCTAAACAGTTCAAGACTATTACCAATTTCTTTTTTGTCAGGTTCAATAACCTGGCTTGTGTTGAAGTCTTTGATCCATTTTGAAATGAGTTTTGTACATAGTGATAAATAAGGATTTATTTGCATATTTCTACAAGCAAAAGTTCAGTTTGATCAATACTACTTGTTGGAGATGCTATCATTTTCCCACTGTGTATTCTGATATCTTCATCAGAAGCCAGCTGTTCATAGGAATACTGAATTATATCTGAGTCTTCTGTTCACCAACAAGTACAGTTTTTGTGATAACAACATGCTGTTTTCATTACTACAGGCCTGTATTACAACTTAAAATCAAAGATGATAATACCACCCAAAGGTATGCTATTATTTAGGGTTATCTTAACTATCCTGAGTTGATATTTTTGTTTGTTTGTTTGTTCATTTGCTTATTTGTTTGCTTGTTTATTTATCTATCTGTTTATGTATGTGGGTGTGTTTCATATAAAGCTGAAAATAGTCTTTTCAAGATCTGTGAATAATTATGTTAGAATTTTAATGGAGATTACATGCCTCTGTAGACTGTTTATGGAAGGTTGTGCATTTATATTCTATTAATCCTTCTGGTACATGAGCTGTAAGATCATCCCATATGCTGCTATCTTCTTCAACTTCTAAGTGTCTGATCTGAAAGTTTTTATTATAAAAGTCTTTAATTTACTTGGTAAAAGCTATGCCAATAGGTTTTATATTATTTCATGATGTTGTGAAAGGTATTGGTTCTGTGATTTCTTCCTCAATCCTTTTCTCATTTGCATATAGGAAGGCTACAATTTTTTTGCAAGTTAATTTTGTATTCCACTATTTTGTTTAAAGTGTTTATAAGCTGTAGGAGTTTCCCAATTAAATTATTAGGCCACTAATGAATGCTATCAAATCATCTACAAATAAAATACTTTTACTTGTCTCCTTTCTGAATTCATTGACTTGATCTCCCTCGGCTGTTTTATTGCTCAAGCTAAAACTTCAAGTACTGTATTAGTTAGAAAGAGAAGGAACAACCTTATTTTGTTCCTGGTTTTAGGTAAAATGCTTTGAATTTCTCTCTGTTTATGTTGATTGTCTAATTGCTTGCTGCATATTGCTGTTATCATATTGAGTTTTGTCTTTTGTATTCTAATTCTCCAGGACTTTTATCATGAAGCACTTCTTTTTTTTTTTCATTTTTGAAATATTTATTCTTTTCTCATATGTTACATCTTGAATGCAGTTTTCCTTCTCTCCCCTCTCCACTTCCCACCTCCTCTTTCACTAGACCCACCCTAACTTCATCTTCCCTCAGAAAAGAGCGGGCCTTTCAGAGACATCAATCAAGTATTTCAAAACAAACTACAATAAGACCATCCTTATTCTCATATCAAGGCTGGACAAAAAAACTCAGTCAAAGGAAAAGAATTCCAAAAGCAAGTGAAAGAGTTGGAGACTCCACTCCCACTTTTAGGAATCCCACAATAAATCTAAGCCATACAACTATAACATATATGCAGAGGACCAAGGTCACACCCATACAGGCTCCCTGATTTCTGTGAGTCCACATGAGTTCTTGTTGATTCTGTGGGCCATATTCTGTGGTGTTTGTGATTCCTCTTGCTCCTTTAATCCTTCCTCTACCTCTTCTGAAAGGCTGCCAGAGCTCCATCTAATGTTTGACTATGGGACTCTGCCTCTGCTCCCATCAGATGCTGGATAAAGTCTCTCTGAACTCTGGTGACAATTATTCTGGGTTCCAGTCCCAGCATATTCTGAAGGCATGAAAACTATAGGTCATAGGTTTTGAGGCTGGGTTTGTGTTCCAGTCCCTGGACATTAGGCCTTGACTGGTTACAGAAGATGGATAGTTCAGTCTCCATGTTCCCCATTACTAGGAGTCTTTGATAGTGTCACCTTTGTAGAGTCCAAGAACTTTCCATTAGACTAAGTTTCTACCTTGCTCCGAAATGTTCCAGTTGTCTCCTCTAAGCATTCTCTACATCAATCCCCCCATCTGATCTATCTATTCCTATCCTTACCTGTTCCCCAGTTCACCCACAAGATCTATTCTATTTCCTCTTCCCAGGAAGATCCGTGCATCCTCCCTCAAGCCCTCTTGTTACTTAGTCTCTGTGGGTCTGTGGATTATTTTACAGCTACTATCTAATTATAAGTGAGTACATACTATGTTTGTCTTTCTGAGTTTGAATTACCTCACTCAGGATAATTTTTTCCTAGTTCCATTGCCAACAAGTAGCATGATTTCCTTTTTGACAGGTGTGTGATACTTCATCATGTAAGTGTACCACATTTTAAAAATCCATTCTTCATTTGAGGGACATCTAGGTTATTTCCAGTTTCTGAATACTATGAGTAAAGCTGCTATAAACATAGTTGATCAAGTTTTCCTGTGGTAGGATGGAATATAATTTGGGAATATGCCTAAAGTGGCATATCTGGGTACTGAGGTAGATCAATTACCAACTTTCTGAGAAACTGGAATATTGATTTCCTAAGTGGTTTTAAAAGTTTGCACTCCCACCACCAATGAAGAAGTTTTCCCTTTGTTCCATATTTTTTCCAACCTGAGTTGTGGTTTTGATCTTACCCATTTTTTGACAGGTTTACACCTGAGATGGAATCTCAAAGCCATTTTGATTTCCATTTCCCTGATTCTAAGGATACTGAATGTTTCTTTTGAAATGAAGCACTTCTTGATTTTGTCAAAGCCAAACACGTTAACAGTGAATTTCAGCCATCACAGGAAAACTATTTATAGTAAATTTTTTTTTAAATAACCTGAAGCCAAGTGGTATTATCATTATATAACTGAACATTTACTGTTGTTTATATGATACACCATCTGTGTTATCTGTTGTACTTTGATAAACTTTTTGCAACAAATCTCATAAATGGTTGATTTTTAATATTATCACCATTGCTTATGTATTTTTATTTCCGTTTCTTTAATTACTTGAGGTTGAGTGCATTTTCATAAGCTTTATGACACATATTTTTCATGTAATATCTAGTAATACTTTTAATTTTTTGTTTTCTTGAATGATTCAGTATTGCTTTAAAATTTAACATGCTACAAATATCTCATATATTCCATTTGAATTTGTTGAAACTTTTATTTAAAAGCAAAATTACACAAATTCCTGAATTCTGTTTAACAATATTTTATAAAGTCATAACATAGGTTCCCCAAGTAATTATAATGTGATGCCATTATGAAACAAGTTGTCAGAAATAGCCATTTCTTGTAAATGATATTATGTTTTAGAATGTGTTCCTACCTATTCTAAGAATACTTTCAAATAGCATAACAACCCACAGCAAATCACTTCTCAAAGATAAAACTTCACTACATGGCCCATAGGCTAATGTAAATAATCGCTGCTACATGTTATGAGTTTTGAAATTGGTGCTCCAAATAATGCAAACTCATGAGAACCATACATTATTATTTAGTATTTTGATAATTTACTAACCTAGTGATAAAACAAGGTAGTGAGTTGCAATTTCTTCTGTTTTTTGGAAATTAGTTTAAATAACTAATACTCCACAGTATCTATTTCATATGAGAAATAGTAAAAGAATGTTTGAGTTAGAATATGTTCAGTTTATTATCAGGTAAGATAATCGTATATGGAGTAAAAAAAGTCTTTCAAAAAATCTGAAAATTCAAGATACATAAAAGTTGAATGAATTTTTAAAAATTAAAAATGACAATTCCTGTATATTTTGTTGATTAGTGATACATGTAATCAGAATTGTTATATATTTAAGCTAAGACACTGGTGGTTAGGCAAATGAACCCCTATTTTATTTTACATTTTAAGAAGACAACAAAGATGATGTTCTTATGTATATTTTGTTAGAAAAAATGCATGATTACATTTTAGTATAGCTTCTGAAACATTGAAATGTGTCTGACTTGTAAGGAAACATAATAGCAGTGAGTTTGGAAAAATTCCTGCAAAAATATAAGTGAAATATAATGGTATAAATGTGTGCTATGATTATTTTTTACCTCCAGTGAGAATACAAATGTGAAAGACATGCTATAGAAAAAGGCATTTTTATTCCACATTTTAACACTTGATCTCTCATCAACTCCTCCTTAAATTTCATTGTCAGGCCCCCAAAAAAGAAGCCAGTGGAACCAGTAAAGCAACAAGCCATTGGATAGTTCTAAATAAGACAGAAGTCACTGGTGTTCAGAAGCTGCCTCAGCAGAAACATCAAGGTATGAATGCCCATTAAACTAAGTAGTACATTGGCATCTAAAACTGGGCTCTTTGGGTTAAGGTTGGCAAAAGTTTAAATTGCCCATACTATATTGACTATTCAGTTCTCTCTTCCATTGAACAAATAAAAATCTTCAGTCACTAAGGCCTTAATTTACAGGAAAGTGAAACATGATTTTTTTTTTTATTTAGATTCCAGTCAAGTTAAATGAGTACTATATCACTACAGGAATGAGTTCTCAAGTTCTCAGAGGAAATTTGAGAATTTCTAATTAATAAACATCTCTATGTAAAAATCCAAAGATAATAAAATGATTTATGTCATCATATTGAGATCAGTCTATTTGCTATGGAAAGTAAGCAAATTTCAAGACTTTCATATCAAGTAGCAACGGTGGCATAAATTTTCAGGACAGAATTATATTTTTATATTAGCCAGGAGTGACTAATTCCATCAAATTTACACTTAATATACTGTACATATTTTATATTTGTAGATTGAATTTTAACTTACCTTTTTTTTATGTATTCTAAAGTTTATGAGTCCATAACTCAAATTAACAAATAATTATACTTTTAGGTAGGAGTTGGTCTCAGTGGTTTGCAGCACTGGCTGCTCTTTGAGAGGACCAGCTTTCAGTTATGAGCATCCAAATGATGACTACCAGTCAGTTTTAGATTTAATTACAAGAGGTCAAATATCCTCTTCTGGCCTTGACACAAACACTACGCATGTGGTGTATTGCTATACCTTTGAGCAAAAGACCTATGCAGTTAGGATTGACATGAATAAATCTTTAAAAAATTATTTGTATCTAGTATATTCAATGGAGTATAATTCTTCTTTGATAGGATTTATATTTGATATCTTACCTGTTAAACATTAAAAACATCTAAGTAATATCAGTTCCTGTTGACTGGTAAGGGTATTATCATTTAGTTGAACATTCTAAAGTTACCATCACTTTTCTCTTTCCTTCTTTTAGAGTGAAATACCGCACCATTTCTTGTTTTCACAAGGATTTGTTGTAAAATGTTTGTCCTTTAAAGCTCAATTATATTATCACTATGTCATTTGGTATCTGCATTCACACGCATAATTTATATATATAATATAACCAGTGTATTTATTTGATAAAGGATTAATTAGAAACTTTAGGTTGGTCATTGATTTTTTTATTTTGTATCATTTCATAACGTGTCTTAAAAACATAGGCAATTCAAATTTTTCATTATTATTAATTCTGAAAAAATTAATTCTGATAATATAAAAATTGTTAACATACTTTAAGTTTCTGAAGTTCTGTTCTTTAGTTTCTTTCCTTTTTGTTGTTTACTTATGTATGATATTTTGAGAAAACTATTTATACATCCTGAATTTTTTTTTTTTTTTTTACTTAAACCCTTCTTTCTCAATGTTTCTCCCTTGAGGAATGTGCGTGGGAAATTCTACATGATGGTTTAGTCATGGATGACATAGATCACAGAACACACTGAAGACCTCTTTTCACACTAATACACAATACCTGAAATAGACAAGCCAAATGTTGTGGTGCTTAGAAAATGCTTGGCCCACCAGGAGGTTTTTTGTTGTTGTTGTTGTTGCTTTTTGTTTGTTTGGTTGGTTTGTTTTGTTTTTTTTTTTTTCATGTGAAAATCAAATTTATGAACTGAAGTATAATATTTCTTTTGTTGAAGTATAATATTGCTTTTGTTTTGTTTTAGAACAACAACATAACATTTTCAAACTCATTTGCTTAGTTCTTAACTTCCCCATCCCTACAAAAAGCTCATATTATTCATTTACAGCCGATTTCTTTGTTACTACCACTTATGGTGTGGGTTGCCCACATTTTTTATTGGATATTTTATTTACTTACATTTAAGATGGCATTCCTTTTCCCCATTTCTTCATCCTAGAAACCCCCTATTCATCCCCCCTCCTCCTTTTTGTTTTTATACCACTTTAATTACATGCAAGTATTAAGGTCAGTTCTAGGTTGAGGAACTAGCAATATAATAGATGCAAATACTAAAGGAACAAGCAAGACAACAAACATACATAATCAAAGACCAAGCAAGGCAATAAACAAAATTCCATGAACACTCCCGTGATCACTGTTTCTAAGGACTTAACAGGATGACCAAAATATCTGAGCCTATTTCCCTGTTCTAGCCCAAAGTCATTTTCATGTTTGAAGCCTACTTCCTTGTTCTAGCCTAAGATTTAGAGTCCCTCTTGAAATTACTTCCTTGTTCTAGCCTAATATTTAGATTCCTGCCTGAAATTGCTTCTTTGTTCTCATCTAACGTCAAAATACTGCCTGAAGCCCATTTTCTTGTCCTTGGCCAATGTCAGACTCCTGCCAAGCAGCCCGTATCCTTTATTTTCTTAATTACAAACAAATAATGCTATATTATAGGAGTGAGAGGCAGAGACCAAACAGATCCAAATCGTACAAGTCAATTCTCTCTTACCATGTCATTCCAGTAGTTGATCTCATGAAGTAAGGCTTGCCTGCAAGCATATTTACCTGCTGGGTCACTTCACCAAAATGATTCCCTACTCCTTCATTTCTATCATCTGTGTCTCTATCCAGATCAACTTTCCATGTGTTGTTTTAGAAGCACAGTAAGAGAACTTTCATTGTAATAGCTGCAAGTGCACATTCTATAGTTGATTACCATAGAACAGAGGTCTCCAAATTGTACACGTGGAAGGTTATAAGAGTTGAAAACTACTACACTTACATTCCTTTTATAATTTTATCTTCTCTTCATTTAACTAAATGTTTCTATTTATCTGCTTAATTTTTTTCTCTTTTACCAAAGCTAATCCACTACTTTGTCATTTCTCTCTTTTATTTTTAACATTGAGACACTATATTCTTTACTGTAAATTTTACATTGGTTTCAGATCAAAATGTATAGGAGCATATATTTTCATAGGAACACCCTAAACTTCTGACAATTCAAGTATATTTGTAATCATGCTGTCTAGAATTCTTGGAGTGTCTTTTTAAATTAAGTTTAGATCTTCTGGGTGTTAATATGTTGAATGATTTTTCAGTCAGTTTGGACATTCTTCAGTTTTCTGTAAGGTTTTGAATACTTTTTAAAAAAGTGATTTATTATGATAGGATTTGGCAACCAAGTTCCTCACATGTAGAGATTTTTAGAGTTTTCCCATCAAAACATTATTTGCCACACATATCTCTTTATTTTAGTACATCAAGAAAGCATTCCCTGTGAAGCCTCATTTTACTCAGGCAGAGAAAAGAACTAGCCAGAACTGCAAAACCTCACCACTCTGTTCTCTCTTCCATATCCAATCTGCTAAATCTCAACCTCCAGCTCTAAAGTAGACCTCCTGCTGTTGACTACTCCTCCTCTTTTCTGCCATCTTCAGATGCTCACACCAACCTTCTTTTCCAACAATCCTCCCACTCATCCTGTTTATCTTAACCCCCAGTTCCAGCAGGCATTCTCTGTGAAAGACTAGTGAATTTGCTAGGTGAGCTTCAGATCTTCAATGCTTCTTCTCTTCTCTTCCATAACCAGTCTCCATATCACATGCACAGCTTTGTAGCAGACTATACACTGTGGCTTCTTCTCACTCTTTGGCTCCACTCTGAGGAGAGTAAGCCTATTAAAGTTAAGTACCCAAATACTTACACCTGTGGACCACCACACAGGCCATCTCCATTCCTAAGACTCAATTCCCAATATCCAGAAACACATTTTTACATTGGAGTCACAATGGCCATATCTATAATTATCCCCAATTTATGAGGCAGCACAAGACTACCACACTAACTTAAGAACCAGAGAGGGCAACTGAAAGTAAATAAATTGTAAACTGAAAGAAGAAATGTAAAGCTCTGTCAAAGTAAATATTTCATTTAAAACACTGACACAAAATATCTAGAAAACATAAGAGCCTATAAAAATTTCAAATCTAAAAATTATAGAAACATAGGAGCAGAAAACCAAGTAAAATACAGAAAGTATTTACAACAAAACCACTGGAGAATATTTCACAGCATAAGTGATACCTTTCAAAGGTACATGAAGCATAGCACATCAAATAGAATGAACCAGAAAAGAAACTCCCCGCAGCACATAATCATCAAAGCATTAAATGTACAGAACAAATAAATAATATTGACAGCTAAAATGATCAAAAGGTTTACTAACATATAAAGGCAGAACTATATGAAGAACATCAGACTTCCCAATGGAGAATCTCAAAATCAGAAGAGCCCAGAGAGGTGTTCCACAAACTGTCAGTGAGCAAAGAGGTTAGGCAAGACTATTACATCCAGCAAAATATTTAATAATAGTAGACGAAAAAAAAGACATTCCACTGTAAATTTTAGAACTAACATGAATCCAATGGTATTTGGTATGACACACAAGAAGGCTCCCTACTCTTAAACTCTGAACATCCTTCCAATAATATGAATAGGATAAAGAGCATCAATTCATTGATCCAAATGGCTATCTAAATTCTCTTGTATATTCAACACATTAATAATAGTTTTTTGCTAAATGATTAACAAAAGTAGCTGTCTTAACTTCTTGTGTCAAAGCAATTGCAGAAGCAGTGGTGATAGCAATTTATGTAATTAAAGCTGTTATACCATCAATAATCAAGCCCACTGCCCTCTTGCTTCTGTTTAAAGCATGACTCACTTCTTCCAGTACTTGCAAGATTTTTTTCAGAAGACCAAGGTTCTCTGATACTCAGGGCAATAAAACAAAAGCTGGTTGATAGACCTCCTTAACTGACATGCCAGATTTCAACACACTAACACAGTTAGAAAGTGTACAATCAATGCAAAATACATTAAATACTGTTGAAGAAACAAAATTAATTTTAACTTGACAATTAAAAGAGCTTTAACACATGTACTAACACTTGATTGTAATCCAGATCCTGCCCCAACTTTATCTCTTGCTAACATAATATCGTAAAGAACTGCAACTTACTTACAAATATGTCTCTGAAAATGTCCAAAACCAGACTTCCAAATGAAGACAGTTATTTCCAATATTGAATTGATTTCTAGACCAGTCCATGATTGAGTCTGAATAACTGGTCACATTAAAAAAAAAATACAAGAGGTCTTATATCTTCTCTTTTTGATTCTCTGTTCCACAAGGTCTAAAAACTTTAGGCAAGGCAGCTTGTCCCATCAGGGGTATAAATAAGCAATGGTGGGTCGGGAACATATGTACAATACAGCTTCCAGTCACCATTGTCAGGGCACTCAGCAAGCTCATAGGTCAGCATCATTCTTTGTCCTGGCATCAGCATGTCTCACCAATCACTCTGGAAGCCACCATGCTACTTCAGCATCCTGAAAAAAAAAAACAAAAAACAAAAAACAACAAAAAAAAAAAAAACAAGCATGCCCTCTTTCCCATATTAAATACCTGATTGGGATCATGCCATATATGCCAGTAAATGGATCCTTCCCTTTCACCTATGTATAAGTATGCCAATTGTAGAGTGTCATAGACACTCATCACAGAGTTCCTTGGCATCCAATTTTTTTAAGAAGATTTTTTTAATTTTATGAAGATATTGCTTTAAATTTCCATGGACCCCTTCCACAGTCTCTTGTCCTTGACAACTGTAAGAAATCCCAGTAATATGGGTAATATTAAATTGCTGCCAAAAGTCTCAAATGCTTGATCACAATAGCCAGTTCCATTATCAGTTTTTTGTTTGTTTGTTTGTTTTTCTTTATTTATTATTGGATTTATCTACATTTCAGATGTTACCCCCCCCTCAGAAACCCCTTATCTCATCCTCCCTCCTCCTATTCTATGATGGTGTACCCCCACCCATCTACCCACTCCTACCTCTCTGTTCTCGATTCCCCCTCACTGTGGCATCCAGCCTTCAAGGGACCAAGGCTCTCCTCTCCCAATGATGCCCTAAAATACCATTCTCCACTACATATACAGCTGTAGTCATGGGTCCCTTCATGTGTGTTCCTAGGCTAGCTGTTTAAACTCTAAAATTTACAGTGGCTATATAAAATGTAGTAGTGTTTCTTTTACAAACCTGGGTCTACTTTTGTTTAGGAAATATATGTTAAGAATTATCCTCTGGTGTATTGTTTCTTTAATGAATATATAGTTTAGCCCCTATTTTTTCTGATTAGCTTTGGTTTTAAGTCTATAGTGGAAAATACTAAAAATGCCACACCAACTTGCTTCTAGAGACAATTTCTTCAAAATTGACTACTTAGTAAAAGAAACACTCAAAAGATTCAAGAAATTTAAAATAGCACACTACATTTTGCTGCACAATGAATTTAAGCTGCATATAAACAACTATAGAAAACAAACCACAAAGTATTGTTGGGAGCCAACTTTTAGCAGAAAGCGGCTATCAGCTTTGCAGCCATCTCAAGCCATATACCCTGACATGAGACTTGTTTTTCAACAGCCTACAACAGCTGAAGCACACTCTGATATCCCACATATTTTGTTTTGCTGTTTACTGCCCCCATCTGCAAGGCACACATGGTATCCATGCCTGCAAGGCATGTGGTTCAGGTGCTATCCACGAGCTATCCACGCCATACATGCCTGTAAGGCACACATGGTATCCAAGCCTGCATGGTGCACGGTGGGTGCATGTGCTATCCACGCTATAGAGACGTAAGGCTTACATCATATCCACACCTGCAAGGCAAGTGGTATCCATGTGCCTACAAGGCATGTAGCAAAAGCCTATAAATACCCCAGATTTCCTTTCAATAGAGAATACAGGAGACAATGAGAGAGACAATAAAGGAGAGAGAGACAGAATAAATGAGACTTGAGACTTGATCAGACCCTCTGTCTTGTCTCCGTTCTTCATGTTGCTTGCCCCACACTCTCTCTCACTAGACCCGGACCTGCAGAACAGAGCAGGCCATTACAGTTTGGCCAACGTGGGGCAGCTCTGTCTTTACAGTTTAGTGCCCAAAGTGAGGCTCCAGTAAGCATTACAAAGTATCTTGAGGAAACTGTACATATCATGACTGAAAAAAAAAATGAATCAAGACAAAAATTAAGAACTTTTGAAAATTGAATAAAAATAAATATACAACATATACAAACATAAAAAATCTAAGAGAGATGGATAATTTTCTCAGTATATTCCACTTATCAAAGCTAAATTGAGACCAGTTAAGCAAATTAAATAGAGCTATAACCCCTAGTGAAGTAGAAGCAGTAATTAAAATTCTTCTGACAAAAAGTAAATATACAGGAGCAGATGGCTTGATCACAGGATTCTACCAGATATTAAAGAAGAGTTAATGCCAATAGTTCTCAAATTATTTCATATACTATAAGCAAAAGTAACATTGTCCAATTTATTTTATGAGGTCACAGTTATCCTAATACACAAAACAAATAAATCCCTAGCAAATAATATATATTGCAGTCAATTTTTACTTTGAAACATAGGTGCAAAAATATAAATAAAATACTTTCAAACTGAATCCAAGAGTTTAGAGGATTTTTAATTTATCAATATATCAGCTCTGACAAGGAATAACATTCAATAACCTTTCAAGTCTGTGTGATCCAGCTGGAATAACACACCTTTAGTCTCTCTGACTGAAATACTGAAGTGACCTTATTAGACACCTTTAATCCCAAAGAGTGAAGGTAAGGTTAGTTTGTAGAAGAAAACAGCTGTGTTTGAAAGTGATTTCTATTTGAGAGGTAGACAGAGTCACCAATCAGAAGAAGATTTGACAGAATAACTCAATGGTATGATATGTCTAACACTTATGAAAACAGACAGGAGAGGCTACTTCAGAGCAGCATAAAGAGAGAATAGTTAAGTGAGTGCAGTTCAGTTGAGTTCCCTTATGCAGTAGAGTTTTGCTGTGTTAAGTTCAGTGCAATTCGGTGAAGTTCAGTTGAATTTAGTTCAGCTAAGTTGAGTTCGTGTAGTTTTATTTAGTTCTGTTCAGTTCCTACTGTCAGTACAAGTTCAGTTCATGGAATTTAGAGGCAGTTTTTCCAAGTAGAGCAATTCAGTGAGTACTTGAGAGGAGCCAATTTGAATCAGTAAGCTTGGAGAGAATTTGAGCCTAAACAGTTGAGTTGAACCAACGTGAAATTAATCAGCAGTAAAATAACAAGTACATCTCGTGAATAAAATTTACTTTAACACAAGAGCACATAAAATTATTTTCCCTTTGTAACTTAGTGTACTTCATCCCAGAGATCAGGGATAACTCAAGTCCATAAATTGATAAATATAAACTATCATATAAGTTATCTGAAAGGACAAAAGTACATGATCAAAAATCTCATTAGATTTATAAAAGATTTTTGATAAAATCTAACAGCCCCTTCATAATAAAAGTTTTACATTAATTAAGGATCCATGACACATACCATAATATGACAAAGACAGTTTATAGCAAGCTCATAGACAGCTAAATTGCAAAAAACAAATCAATTCTACTGAAAGTAATCACTAGACAGGGTTTTATAGTCTCTCCACAGTTAGTGTAGAGCTGCAACAAGATAATTGAAGAGATCCAGTAGATAAATATTGGAACAGAAGAGGTCAAACTATTTTTATTTGTAGATGATATGATAGCATTCACAAGTGACTCAAAATGCCATCAGGAAACACCCACAGCTAACACACATTCTCAGGATCTTAACTAGGTACGAACTTAGTTCACAAACATCAATAGCATTCCTATATACAAATAGCAAATTGACTGAGAGAAAAAGTTTATTATTAATATATTTTCAGTATAGTCAAATTAAAATATAATGGGATAATTCTAAAGAAGCAAGTCAAAATTTACATGATAAAAACTTCATTACAATGAAGAAAGAAATTGAAGGCCATATTATAAGATAGAAAGACTTCCAATCCTCATGGATTGACGGGTTCGATATAGGAAAAATGGCTACCCTACCAAACTCTACATATTTAATGCATCACCATAAATATCTCAACACAAAACTTCATCTATCTTGAAGAGGTAATTGTTAGCTTTATATAAAAGACTAAACTAGCTAAAACAATACTGAATAATGAAAGAACTACAGGACCAAATACCATTCTGAATTTTGTACTATAGAGCTATCATAGTAAAAATAGCACGGTATTGTCAAATACAAAAAAAAAAAAAAAAAGAAAGAAAAGAAAAAAAAACATGTTCATAAATGGAGTCTAATTGAATACACAGAATGTGAGACCAAGGATGAATTAAAGACACAACCACCCTGCTGCTCAGGCTGTTCCTGATAACATGGAGAAAGGTTAAAAAAAATTCAGAGAAAAAAAAAATGAAGAATTTACTGATTAGTAACCAGCTGTGTTTTCTACAGCCCTAGATAAACATAACCCACCAGAAGTAACTGCCTGAGTGAGTGGCCAATAAGTTTAAATGCTAAGCAAAGTATCCAATGAGTTTTAGACAAGTTTTGCTGTTGCCAAATTCTGCCTATGCTAAGTATAAAAGGTGTGTGCTTTTGAAATTTGTGTTCCTTCCTCCTACGAGAGTGAAGTGACCCCAATGCATCGGAATAAAATTCCTCTTGCATTTTGCAGCTATCTCACATGTCTGCATGGTTCTCTCAGGGGGGTTTCCAGTAAACTTAGGCTCTGCTCACTAGAGTCCTACAAGACTTACACCACATACCTATAAACAACTTATTTTGATATGACATGAGAAATACCCATTAGATAAGAGACAGCATCTTCAGCAAATAGTACAGGTCAAACTGAACCTTTGAACATAGAAGAATTCAAATATGTCAGTATTGATTATTATAGACAAAACCAAACTCAAATTAGATCAAACACCTCAACACAAAAACAGATACATTGAAACTCTTAGAAAAGACTGTGGGGAATATTCTTGAACTCCTCAGCAAATAAATGACTTTATAAACAGAACACCATTAACACAAGTACTAAGATCAGCAATTAATAAGTGTGACCTCATAAAATTGAACATCTTCTGTTTAACAAAGGATACTGTAGAGAAAATCTTTTGGGCAATGTAGGGGGGAAAATCAACTCTCAATATAATGGTATTGGCTTATTAGCTGAGACAGGATATTAGGAGGGCAAGTTTCAGTACAGAGAGAGGAATTCTGGAGGAGTGTCAGGTGAAGGAGGGCTTTGCACTGAACACAGAAGAAAACAGTTGCATAAAACTGAAGAAGTAGCTTGTCTTAGACTAGTTTAAATGGGATAATTGAATTATGTCCTAGTGGAAATGAGCCAAGTCAATTGGCCTAGGCATTCTTCTCAGAGTTACTATTTCAGAGATCAAGGAGGCCAAGTGGAAAAGCTTGTGGCTATAAAACACTGTCTTTTAGAAAATAAATATTAAGCCTTGAAAAAACAAGAGAAAAAAAGAAAAAGGGAAAGGGTAAAGAAAAGACTTTTGTCAACTACATAATTGCAAAATACAAAAATAACTAAAGAAAAATAGACATTGAGAAAATAATGCAATGAAATAACCAGGTGCAGATGTAAACAGAATTTTCAAAAGACACATATCAATTGGCTGAGAAAAATAAAGATTTATCAAACATTTTTAAGCATCAAAGCTACTTTGAGATTTCATTTTATACTCCTTAAAACATATAGTCAATAATACTAGTGACAGTGCCTGCTGCTGAGGATGTCAAGGATCAGAAACTGTTATCCATTGCCAGTAGCAATATAAACTTTTACAGCCACTCTGAGTAACAGGGTGGCAGTTCCTCAAGAAGATGTCAATCAATATATCTGTCTTAGGCCCATGGAGAGAGTGACAATACAAATCAACTAAAACTCCCAAGGTATAAATTGTCAGCCTGGGAACGCACATGTAGAGACCATGGCTTCAGCTGTATTTGTAGTAGAGGATGGCCTTGTTGGGCATCAGTAGTAGAGGAAGGCCTTGGTCCAGGGAATGCTGGATGGCCCAGTGTGGCCTTCTCAAAGCAGGGAGGCTGGAGCGGATGAATAGGTGGGGGTACACCATCATAGAAACAGGAGGAGGAGGGCTGGTATAAGGGGTTTCTGGGGGTGGAATGGGGAACATCTGAAAGGTAAAATAGATAGTAGAATAGATAGTTGCAGATGAATGGAGTGATGCTCCATCAGGACAGCCAAGAGACGAACAGTATATGAAAGGAAGATGATGAAGAGATTAAATGGGAGAGACCTGAAATTAAGGTTGATTTGGGGAGTAATATGAAAACCTACCATAGTAGATACAATCTATGAACTCATCTTGGACACTTTGTAACTGACAAAGAACCTGAGAAAAGATAGCAGTGATACCTAGATCAAAACCAAATACTACTGTTTTACAAAAGGGAAGAAAATCAGGAATATTTAATTACTTGTAAAGACATTCTGCTACAGTCAAAAATCAGTGACTTGCACAACCATATCAGAGTAAAATTGTCTTGAAGCAGCTGGTAACAAACAGAAAGACCCATAGATAGACATTAGGCAAAGTGTGACAGACCTCAGAACACGCAGAACACCTAAATGAGATGTCTTCATCAAATATCTCCCCTTATATCTTTGGAAAACCTGAGAAAATGTATGCAGAAAGGGCTTGAGAACCAGAGAGGGTGGAGGAAACCAAGACCTTCTAAATCAACATAATCAAAGTTCATGTAAACTCACAGAAACTAAAGTGGCGTATATGTAGCCTATATAAGCCTCACTAAGTCCTTGATGCTTATATAATGACTCTCAGTTTATTGATTTTATGGAATCCCTCAGAGTGTGAATAAGTGGGTCTCTGACTCTTGTGCCTTTTCTTGGGCTCTTTATCTACTGTTTCTTTTATTGATATGATTCCAACGTGTTGGTATTCATTTTATTGATATCAGGAAACTGCAAAGGACACTGTCAATAGGACCAATCAAACCAACAACCTACAGATTTGAAAAGGATCTTTACCAACCCTATGTCTGACAGAGGGCTAATATCCAAAATTTACAAAGAACTAAATATGTTACATGCCAACAACTCAAATAACCCAATTTAAAAATTGGCATAAGAACTAAACAGAGAATTCTCAAAAGAGGGATCTTGAATGGCCGGGAAACTCTTAAAGAAATGTTCAAAGTCCTTAGTGATCAGGGAAATGCAAATCAAAACAACTCTGAGGTTATGCCTTAAACCAATCAGAATGGCTAACATAAAAAGTTCAAGAGATTGCATACGCTGCTAAGGATGTGGAACAAGGGGAACATGTCTTCATTGCTGGTGGGAGTGAAGACTTGTAGAAACACTTTGGAAATCAATTTGGTAGTTTCTTGGAAAACTGAATAATTCTACCTCAAGACCCAGCTGTACTACTCCAGGGCATATACTCAAAAGATGTTCCAACATCCTGTAAAGACACTTGCTCAACTATGTTTAAAGGAGTTTTATTCAAAATAGCCAGAAACTGGAAACAACCTAGATGTTCTTCAGCTAAAGAATGGATAAAGTAGATAGCATCCTACGTGAAGTACCCCAAAAAGGACATGGATGGTTTGTTCTCACTGATGAGTGGATATTAGTCCTAAAATGTAGGTACCTTTTTACACTCCATAGATGAAAAAAAAGCTAAGCAAGAAGAAAGACTTGGGTGAGTAAGCTTCTCACTTAGAAGGAGGAATAAAGCAATCAAAAGAGGAAGATGGGAGGGAACTTGCTGGGAAAAAGGATGGGGAAGGGAATGGAGGGTTCAGGATCACGCATGGGGAAGGACAGGAGAGAGAGCTGGATGGCCATAAAAATTAATGGAAGTGTGCAAATGACAAGGGTTAGGAAGTGGGGGCATTTTCAGGACAAGAGAGAGACCTGTGTCAAGGGAGTCACCCAAGAATCAATTGGGGTGGCCTTAGCTGTGACTCACCATATTAGGGACATTTAGCTTGAAAAGGCCACCTCCCGTAGCCAGAAAAGAACCCTAGTGGATTGATAGAGACATCAAGCCACCCACAAAACTTTCAACCCCAAAGTTATCCTGTCTGCAAGATGTGCAAAGATTAGAGCAAAGATTGAGGAAATGTCCAGCCATTAACTGACCTGACTTGAGACCCATCCCATGGGCAATCCCTAAAACTATTAATGATACTGTTCAGCTTGCAGACAGGAACATGTTGTCCCCTGCATCACCCTTCAGTGGACTCTCTTTCCTATCTGTTCTTCAAAGACTTGGCCACTTCCTACCTCTGATTCATTCTGCCAAATCTTTTTCTAATTCTCTACTTTGTTCACTCCACTATAGATGTCACTTTCAAAATTAACTGCTTCCTTCTACAAACTAAACTTACCTACATTGGTTGGAGGTGTGTTTGCTTATTTTCTAGACAGAACACCTAACTTGCTATATTAAAGTTCCCCTACAACATAAAATTTTATTTTTTGTATATTGTATTGTTTACACTAGAAAAAAATAGATTATAGAAAAATTAAAGTTCTAAATCAGTAATTGCCTAAACAATTTAGTTCATGTATAATTTTTTAATATTATGCTTTATTTTATATTATAATGTAATGACCTAACCTTCCTCCCCTTACCTCCCTCAAAGTCCTCCCATTTTTCCTTCTTTTTCAAACTTGTGACCTAATTTTTATGTTATTGATGTATTTGTGTGTGTATGTGTATGTGTGTGTGTTTAGAAATATATAACCATTTGTTTTTGGATAAACACCATGTTTGCTCTTTCCTATGGTAGACTTTTCTCATCTCTCTTCATTCCTTAGTTCCTGTATCCCTTTTTTTCAACAATGCTCCTGATCTTTCCACTTGTCCTTTTAGCATGCATATTAGTATCATCCTTGTTCAGCTCATCTTCAGGCATCCATGTTGGTCTTACTCTTCATCAAAGAAACTCCTCTTTGCAAATGATAACAGAGACAATTACAGAAAATTAGAACCATTCAAATGTGGGACCATGATAGAATGGCTTGGTTTTTGATAGAAGTGCTGGCTAGAAATAGCCCGGAGACCAACCAGGTATGCATGCCTGTGAGGGATGGTTATCTATTTCACTGGAAGATCTCCGTTGATCGGCAACTTGTAGTCACATAGGGCAATGCCTCTACCAACCCCTCCACAGGTAGAGGGCTTGACTACATTCCTCAGGCCCTAGAGAGATTTCTATATTAATGAGATATCAAAAGGCCAGAAGGTATAGCCAATTACATATTCATTTCCCAGACCTTCCTCTCTCTTCCCTCCCTATTTAAGTCAGGTCCACCCTGACCTAAGGGGGTTGGGGGCTGCATCCAGATTCAACTACTTTCATCCATTATGAAAATAAAGCCTGTAAAAACCATGGACTTCATGTCTTCTGGAGCCCGCCATAAGGAACCACAGAGAAGGCCTTTAATGAGCCTTGGTAGCTGTAGCCACTGCACCTAACTTCCCTCCTGGAGGACCTCTTTGTGGTCCAGCCACAGATTCAACCAAGATAGCCGACCCTGCCAAATGAGTGACATATCAAGTGTCTCACCCTGTAGGGTGCTGCAGGAGCTCTCCCTCTAGCCCCTCTGGGCTGCAGGCTGGTACAGCCATCATGCCCCCAGTCTCAATGGCTTCCAGCGGTGCGTGAGAGCCCAGGAGTATCAGACCAGTCAATCCCCACAAGGCTTTTTGTCCGGTGGATACCCATTTAAGAGCTCTGCCTCCTCTTGGAACTTTAGACTGAGAACTCCCCACACAGATCGGGGCCCACAGTGCCCACCTGGTGCTGCAAGGAACCAATTTAGTCAAAGATCCCACACTTCTGCTTTTCTCCAGAGGAGTGCCTCCCTGAGGTGCCTTCAAAGAGCAGAAAATGTGCAAGGACCACAACTCTGCCCAATAAGATGCAGGAACCCACACACAAGCAATCACATGTGAGCTAATCATTCCCAACATTCAAAATGTATAGTAGTGAGGCCTAATGCAACTGATGAATATGCACCATACACCTGAACCTAAAACTCAATGTTCATTAAAGGTTCTTCCAAAACATTGAAAGATAGAGAGAATCAGAGCGTTTGTGTGAAACTATGTCTCTAGGAAATGTCAATGCTTAATTAAGTTTACATGCATTTGGATTTGAGATTTTGTGATAACATTTATATAAAAATTCAGAAATATATCAACATATCCAATTATTTCAGTAAAATTAAGGGATTTTGAATATCTATGAATTTTTTTTAAAGTGAAGACAGTTTAGTTTTACTTTGGTATGGTGACTAATGGTATAAACAAATAGAAGGATGGACTGTGATTTACATGAAAATATTCCACTATTTATAAGCCAAATTGTTTTTTCCCTAACATTATTGTCTTAGTTGCTTTCTAAAATGTAAATGAAGGTTAAATTAAATGCTAAAAACTATCTTAAATTTATTTATGAATATATATATTCTTAAATTTATTTATGTATAGATAGATGATAGATAGATAGATAGATAGATAGATAGATAGATAGATAGATAGATAGACAGAGATTAAAAGCCAAAAACTTAAATAAAGCTATATCACATATATAAATAAACCATGAAGTTGACATTAACCTTGAGGGCCATTGTCAAATTTTATGAAATCATGAATTGTTTTTCATAGCATTTCATACAGCAGGAGCAGAGAGGCGAAGCCTTGGAAGCACACAAAGGAGGATAGCTAAAAGGAAATCCTGAAGGCTAGGATTCCAAAGCCAATTTCTTCATACATTTTAATTTTCTTCTTTATAAACTGTTGATCTCTGCTCCTGAAACTATTCCTGGACTATGAGAATTCAATCTTTGTCACCAACTGTGAAGTAAAAAAGAAACTGGAGAAAAGCATAGGAAGTCTTTAACAATAACCAGGTATTGGCTAGAAACAGGATGTTACAAGAAGTGTGTGTGTGACTCAGAAAGACAGTATTGTTTGTCTGCAATAACATTTCATATCTGGGTCACCTTTTACTGTATAAGTGAAAATAAAATAGTTCAAACCTCGTTTTCAGAGATAATAGTTTAAATATGCATATATAATTAAGTCACCTAACAATGGTTATATATCTAGGCTATACAGAAGAAAAGGCAGCTATTGCTAAAATCACAATCTTACTAGTAGTCATAAAAAGCTCATCAGCATAAATCATAGGAGATCCTTTAGTGACCATTTAAATTAGACAAACAAAGAGAACAGAAGAATGCAATTTTTTTGAAAAAAATAATTTCTATCTTAATAAATCTCTTACTATAACAATTATTAAACACATAATGAATGTAGAAAACTCACTAAATTATTAGATTATACATTATTAAATAGACTCTTTAATATAATGTTAGTGTTAACAATATCATAAATAATTTAAAAATATAGTCAGCATTATTACATCAACCAATAATTGTTGGGGCCCAAGCTCGAGTCCCTGTTCGGGCGCCAAAATAATGTTGGGGTCCACACTAGCCCCACGTTGGGGAGGCCAAAATAATGTTGTGGACCTCACTAGTCCCATGTTGGGGCGGCCAAAATAAATGTCTCGGCCTGAGCAAAATGTAGAGGCCCGGGCCAACCCACGTTTGGGCGGCCACTGTATCCCAGCCCAAGCTGCTGCTTCGGTCTTCAGGTCGGGGTTCAGCAAGAGCAAGGGTGACGGCAGATTCTACCTAATGTCTGAGATTCGTCTCCGATGATCCCTCTATAGTCTCTGATCTCAGTCTATATTCTTCGTAATGTCTTCTCTCTGCTGTGTCTCCCTAATGTCTTCTATCATCTGAATTCTGATCTGTTCTGTCTCTGCCTTTTATATGTCTCACTTCTAAGCCACGCCTCTAAGTTACACCTTTAATCATGCCCTTAGGTCTTGTCTCTAACCCTGATCTCTATACTTCTTAAGTCACATACCTTTAATCTCACACACCTTTAATCTCAAGGTATCTAAACCAAGATTATCGGAGTGTTCTCAGCTGTCATGTCAGGGTATATGGCTCAAGATGGCTGCAAAGCTGATAGCCGCTTTCTGCTAAAAGTCGGCCCCAAACAAATAATCAAAAAGAAAATTGTAGTGGGAATTAGAAAATACTTAAAATTAATTATTGTAAAAGTATATATTGCAGTTTTTAAAAATAGCAAAATAACTTCATATAATGTAATATTCATTGTTTGCATAAAGTCAGAGAAAGAAAAGATAATCCGTTATGTATTGGAAAATATTATTAGCTTTAAAACTAAGATAACTAACTCCTTAGTTTTCTCTCATTTGCTTTTCAATATATAATCCAGGTTGGTAGGACATTTTCTATTAGAAAGTGTTTCCAGAATCATTCAATCAAGTTATGATACAAACTTAAGACAGATAAGCATAGACAGAAGATAACTTAATAAATCACTTGGCCTGAAAAAGACAAAGAATCACATGATACTTACAATAATACTAGTCTTTTGCTTGGACATATGCTATTATTGTAAGATCTATTATTTCTCATCAACAATAGATTAAAAGTAAACAATCTTCTCAGTTACAAATATTATATGTCATATACTTGATTATTAGTGAAATGATAGTGAGCCCAGAATTTATTAAATCAAGTTGCAATACAACCATGGATGGAGAAACATATAGTCTGAAGATTCCATAATAAATCATGTGTCTTGGACAGGACAAACAACAGGATTCCTGTGCTGCTTTAAACAACTAGTTCCATGTTCCCCTGCCTAGACATATTATATTCTTATAAGATTCATTGTTTTTCCCAACACAAATTAAAAGTGAAACAATCTTCTCAGATTAGAAATATTTTATTTCATACTTTTGATTGCTATAGAAATGATTGGAAATATAAGGATAAAAGGAGCTTGTTATATGTAGATAATATTCATCAAGTATTTAGTGTTTCCTCTAGATTGATACTCAGCAGTAGAGTTTGTTTCATATAGCTACAAAATCAAAGACTATTGGGATACGAAGAGCTCATTTGAAAAGTTCTACTGTGCTAGTCAAGACATGCCCACTGTTACAATGGTGTCAGCGAAGATTAAAGAACAAGTACTATACATTCAATGCAAACTATGCTTGAAGGATTTAAAACAAAAAGAAGAAAAATAAAACAAGGCACAAGCGGTGGGTAGACAAGAGTGAATGAATCTGGTAAGAGTCAGAGGCAAGCTGAAAATGATCAAAATACTTTATTTGCAGTTACGAAAGTACTAATAATTTGTAAAAAGTGATTAATATGCTCTATTTTTCTTTTTAAAAAAGCATATCACAGTGGTACAGTAGTCAAAGCAGTATTAAGTTGGCATAGTTGACAATGGAGTTCAGATATTAACCCTAAGTCATTGATAACAATATCATGATTAAGCAAATATGAGTTTATCAAAATGAAACCTTCTGCACATATAATAACATAAGAAATAACCTATATAATAAAATGGGCAGTGCAGGTCACATGATGAAAGAAAAATGTTTCTTGTTTGAGTAAATGTCTTATATTTTGAATTTCACTTTAAGGAGATCACAATCAGGCTACACATGGCTCTTCAGATATAAGGAAATAACAATAAATGGGGAAAGAGGTGAGTTCATCCTCAGAAACCCATGATGGAAGATAAGCATTGTCCTCTGCAGGTGTCCTCACAGAGTGTATATATGCACATCATAACATGTGTCCATGCACTTACATATGTGACCATGTGCATTCCCATAATAATAATATGGAAATATTTTAACAACAAAATATTTCAAAGTTAAAAAGACAAAAATCAATAAGTTTAATAAAATGAAATTTTAACAGTGTCTGATATTATGGCTGCTTCCTCCTGTCTTTACAGATCCAAATATTGCTTATAAGTATGATCAAAAAGCAAATAAACCATACTTAAATCTGCTATAAAACAAGATTTCAGGATATAAATATAAATTTATCTTTAAGATAATTCAGAAAACTGTTTAGTAAATCTTGTATCCTATAGTTTAATACTTTTATTGTATTTTGCATTTTTCAGTTATTTGACTCAATACATGGCTCTAAAATAATTGATAAACAATGTATTAGTATTTCAAAGTCAACATCTTCTTAAATATTATTTGGAATGATCAGTTCATTGTATTTAACTCAATAACTCAATTCACAGATATTCTATGTGTTTCTGTTTTCTATTCTCTCTCTCTTTCTCTCTTATTGTGTATATGTGTATATTATGTAAAATATGTATATGTATTTGTACTCATGTGTGGCTTGATGGTATACCTGTACTTATGTGTATTTGTGGTACATGTGGACACCAGAGGTCAATGTTAGATCATTTCTTGAGTGACAAACACACCTTATTTTTTAATATGGTTTCACTGAACTATATGGCAGCATTTAAACAACCTTATTGGCTGGTAGACTCCAAGAATCAACATATCTCTAACAATCTTGCTTTGAGGTTATAGATGTGCGTCATAAACAAGACTTCAGCACTGGGTTATAAGATAAAGGTAAGATTTTTATGTTTATGTAGTGTTCCTTTTGCAAACAGCAGCATCCTATTAAGTGTTTTATCAATGATTAAGGTTTTGAAAAGATAAAGAGGTGACACATCTCAATGTTAGAGTGTTACCTACTATGGTTGACACCTAAGGTTAAATTAAGTAGAAAAGTAGAAAGAAATAGGGATAATAGATATTTAAATATACACATTTCTAGTAAGTCAAGCAAAAACTTTCCAAGTATAAAAAATTAGATATCTTAGATTAAACAATTCAGCAACTGGTAATATATTAACAGATTATCAAGAAAACTGTGAAGGCAAAATACAGAATGGAAAATTGAGTCCCAAAGAATATAAACACATCCAAGCACACATGCATATGCATTGTATATACATACAAGAGAAAATAAATAGTAAAGCACACAAGGCAGAATAAATATTATTTAGCCTTGGTAAAAAGCATAACAGGTTTTCAAACTATTTCCATTTAAAAAAAATTGAGTTTCAGTAGCTATATCTCCAACCATATTGAAACAAAGAACATGGGGTCTTTGTTTCAGGGAATTCTATTTGCTGTAATATGCTACAAACAGCATTATATATTGAATAGTACTTAAGCTGCATATGAGAATAACAAAAACATAAATAGTAAATTTAAGCATGCTTAACAAGATTCAAAATCAATAGTCATAATAGTGTTGTGTAAAATGTACAGGAAGGATTGTATCATCCATAAGTGTTTTAAATTATAAATACAATGCTATTGTATAAACCATATTCTGATGGTATGCAAAGTAAGCATTTCAACCATCATTTCTGTCTTAGTTGCTGTTGTCTTACTATAAAAAGACACCAGCCTGGATACACTGTGATCAACCATGTTCACTATAAACAATTTGAAGGGCCTCCTGTTTAGATTATAAATTTTTTGAGATGCTAAGAAAATTTGTGTTTTCCTCAGAAGTAGATTTCTTAGTCAGCATCCACATTGCCTTTACCCCCTCCACATCTCTTTAAAATATTCTTCTCTAATATTTGTATGTGTGTGTGCGTGTGCGTATGCGTGTGCGTGTGCGTGTGCGTGTGCGTGTGCGTGTGCGTGTGCGTGTGTGTGTGTGATGTTGAGAGAGGGATTGTATGTATACACATATCTAGATACCCAAAGAAGCTAGAAAAGGAATAAAAATTTTCCTGCAGACGAGAACCTAACTCTAAAATAGTGTATAAATCAACTCTAAAATAATGTGTCATCTTGATACCTGGCTCCCATAAATGAAATAGATTCAATTCATTTGTAAATTTCTTCCCAGAGAACATTCAAAGATTAACAAGTGATATCAGAAAATCAAAGATACCATGAGAGACAAGAATCTGTTTTGTGATATTATAATTATTAGTGTTAATGTTAGTATTGTTTTAGGATGAGAGATAAAGCTTTTTCCCCTTACTCCCACTGGTTCTGTGCTACCCCAAGAAATATTTGGTTTACACATCACTTCTGTCTTCCTACAAGTTTCTTGTGAAACTTCTAGAGAAATTTCAGGTACACATTTAGGAAAAAAGAAAACACATAAATGCTTAGACTTTAAGCATATATTAATTAAGCCAACTATGTCCCACAGATTTGTCTATAATCAATCTGATGGAGAAATTTTATCAATTGATATTTTTATTCCCTGAAGACTCAAGACGCTTGGGTCAAGTTTACACACACACAAACCCACACACACACACACACACACACACACACACACACACACACCTACACACGCACACAGAAAACTGTATGAAAGTGAAATGACTCAAGTGTGTGACAATTTGATACACACAACAGAAACCATATGAAAGTGATATTGCCTCTGTATTAGAAAGCTTGCCATCACATACTGAATTTTTTCACTCTTAGCTTAGTCAGAGACTTTTCTCAGACTCCATGAGGGAGGGGCTTTTTTGCTTTCCAGGTCAAGTCTTTTAAGATTTGCCTGACACTCTGCCTCACTGGTTAAAGTGTTAAAACCCCTTATGCTGCAACATCAGCTCTAATGAAACATCCTCATGGGGTTTATTTTGACAATTCATAACTTCTTCTTCCAGTAAAGCAGGATAAAGTACTTGGATTAAGAGCAGTACCAATAAAATCTGATGATACTAAAAACAACCACTATTCTATGCTGAGAACAGTTAAGGCACCAAGCACCTTGAGACAACAACAAACAATAATGAAAGTTTATGGTGTCCAGTGGCTGAAAAAGTTCCAGAAAGTTGCTTATCATTGCTGATCCCAGCTACCAACTCTGAAAGCTCAGAGTGGTTAATATAAGTGGATCTTCACAGTGCAGTTTCTAAATTATATACAAATTGACCAATAAAAATGTCTATTGCTGACAATATATGAAAATGCGTTAGAACAAGTAAGGTATAAATTGCAGAAATTTAATACCTATAGTTACAGAGATTAGTATGTATAAGATCAAGGTAATGGGTTTAATTTTAGGGTGCAGACTAAGAAAATGCATTTTATTGCTATATTTTCAATAGTCAAAGTGGCAAACAAACTCCTTAGGGCCATTTTATCAGGACACTAATCATATTTATGAAAGTGTAATACCCAGAGCACTGTCTAATCTCTTAATGCTATTACATTAGGATTTGGTTTCAATGTATGAAATTTGAAATAAAAAACATTCAATCAAGAGTTCTTATCTTTAGTGCTTTCCCCTCATTTGCCAAGGGATATGACTAAAGATAGTCAAAAGAAAATGTGTGTGATTCCGTGTGATAAATTTCATGTTCAAGACTTGTTAAAAAAAATATCATGTCCTGTCAGTGTCTTCCTTCACAGGCCCCATTTTTTATTGGTTATTTCTTTCTAACTCAGACTTAAATAGCAGTATTTATTCATTCATAAAGTGTCTGGTAGTGTGGTGTTAAAACCCACATATTATTAAATATTATAAATGCATATATTCTGAAGAAAAGGATTTTAATTTACATGACTAGAATATAATATAGTTTATTATAAAATGACACCACCTTTTATGAATCTATGATTCTTTTCCTTATTTCATCTGAAATGACTTTCACTAAGTAAATATGTGACATTTTGGATTGATTTCCAGTATTGCATACCTGCCAGTTCTCATTTTTCCAATGAATGCAATTTTGTAGATGTTACTACAGTTGGGCAGAACCACTGCCCAAGTCCATTCTCTTTGTGCCTTGCTTTTGCCAGTTTTAAAATAATGTGTTTATATGTTTTTATATTAAATGACATTTTCTTTATCCTTATACTTTATAATCTATTTTTAGTGTTTCACAATGTTGGTTATTATTATTAACTGTAAGACAATATTGAAATACTTATTCATAAATGATTATACATATATATACATATATATGTATATATATATATATATATATATATACTGACATAAGAATTAATGTTGTAGGCAATATTAAACCACTAAATTTAGAATTCTGAATAAATTTGCCTATGACATGTTACCAAAGACCCTGAGTAATTGGAGAGAGATTGGGGGGAGAGGAATCCAAACTTCTTCCATACAACCTCATAAGGTTTGTCTGCTTCTTATTCTTCATGTTGAGTTCTTTTCAAAAGTTCATTCATACAACGTAGTGACTTTCAGGGCTTGAGTTCTGGTCTCTAATTATAAAGTTTGTAAAAATGAATTAAAGGGCTTATTGGGTTTCTAGAAAATTAGAACTAAAAGAATATACTACCATGTCTAACAGTTCATGAACTCATACAATGATAGTTTCCTTTAAACAAGGAATGGGTCACCCTGGGACATGGCTCAGGAAATTTATATTTAAAAAGTGTACTTGCACCCTCTGGTTTCCATCTGTGCCCTGGAGCTAACCTTATGCTACAGCTCTCTGAACCCAAATTTCACCCAGACAGAGCTGTTATTCCTAAGTTCACAGGTTAGACCACCACTATTGCTTCAAAAACTGGTCAAAGAGGGAACCACCAGGAGCCCACTCAGCACAGAAACTATGGAGCAGCCAGGGACAGAATCTTTCCAGTTTCCGTCTGAGCCCTGGAGCTAACCCTGTGCCACAGTTCTTCCTACCTGAATCCTGCCTGAAAAGAGCTGGTCTCCTAGAAGTGCTGACATGCCTAAGATAATCAGCTCACAGGCTCAGAAAAGGGACAAGCTCCAGTTAAAGACAGCAAGACTAGCTAACACCAGAGATAACCAGATGGTGAGAGGCAAGGGCAAGAACCTAAGCAACAGAAACCAAGGCTACTTGGCATCATCAGAACCCAGTTCCCCAACAACAGCAAATACCACAACACACCAGAAAGGCAAGATTCTGATTTAACATCATTTCTCATAATAGTGATAGAGGACTTTAAGAAGGACATAAATAACTCTATCAAAGAAATACAGGAGAACACAGGTAAACAGGTAGAAGCCCTTAAAGAGGAAACACATGATCCCTTAAAGAATTACAGGAAAATACAACCAAACAGGTAAAGCAATTGAACAAAACCATCCAGGATCTAAAAATGGAAATAGAAACAATAAAGAAATCACAAAGGGAGACAACCCTGGAGATAGAAAACCTAGGAAAGATATCAGGAGTCATAGATGCAAACATCACCAACAGCATACATGAGATAGAAGAGAGAATCTCAGGTGCAGAAGATACCACAGACACAACACTCAAAGAAAATGCAAAATGCAAAAAATCCTAACCCAAAATCTCTGGGAAATGCAGGACACAGTGAGAAGTCCAAACCTCATAATAATAGGTATCGAAGACAGCAAAGATTCTCATTAGTCTGAGCTACTCCCAAAGGAGTAGTTAGGGAAAGGACTGAAAGAGCTGAAGGGGTTAACAACTCCATAGAAAGAACAACAATATCAATCAACCAGATGTCCCAGAGCTCCTAGGGACTCAACCACCAACCAAAGATTAAACATGGAGGAACCCATGGCTCCAGCTGCATAGGTAGCAGAGGATGCTTTACCTGACATCAATGGGAGGAGAGGCCCTTGGTCTTGTGAAGGCTCAATGCCCCAGTGTAGGGAAATGCTAAGACAAGTGAGGTGGGAGTGGGTAGATAGGTGGGTGAGCACCCTCATGGAAGCAGGGGAAGGGGAAGGGATAGGGGGTTTCCTGAGGGGAAACCAGAAAATGGGAAACATTTGAAATGTAAATAAATAAAATATCCAATAAAGAAGGAAAAAAATCTAACTGCAAATAAGAGATGATCCTTTTCACTGTGTTTATGTGGTGGATTATATTTCTTAACTTACGTACATGAAACATCTTTGCATCTCTGAAATGAATCCTACTTGATTAAAGTATATAATCTTTTTGATTTTTTATTAGATTTTTTGAGGGTTTTTTTTTTTTTTTTTTTTTTTTTTGCATTTCTCTTCATGAGATAAATTGGTATATGTTTTTTTTTTTTTAACTGGATCTTTGTGTGGTTTAGGTATTAGGTTAATTGTGGCCTTCAAAGAAATTAGGCAGTTTCTCAGATGAACAAACAGAAACTGTAACAACATTCCCAGTGACTGCAAATATCTGAAACCGAGAGGATCCAGCACTAAGAGATGAACTGCCTTATGGTTGCTGCCTCCAGGTTCTTGTTTGAATTCCTGAACTGTCTTCCTATATCTAGGAGTACCCATATCTAAGCCATAACCTATTTCCAGCAGACATGCACTACAAAGGGGAAATTTGTCTGCAAGAGACAGATAAAGAAAGTGTGGAGTTTTATATGTAGGTAGAGTGAAGGATTTGGTAGGAGATGAGGGAGAGAAAAGATATGATCAGAATATACTATATGAAAAAAATAAATGTACTAGAAAAAAAAGGTAACTGGAACACAATGAAATACAAATTACTTAAGGAGTGATCTAATAGAAATCCCTGGGTCAGGAGAGAGGCAAATGTAGTAACTCATTGCCCATGACATATGAAACATAAACATAACACTAGAAAGCAACAAGTGCCCACAGAGATACTGCAATGAGACTCAGCAAGTGTAAGAAACTGAAGCATATAACGGGAGTTTCCCTCTGAGACTAAAGACTCTCTTGTTTATTTCTCTGAACAGGGTCTATTCCAAAATAGCAATCCACAAGTAAGAGATAAAAACGATCCAGGGATAAATGTGGCAATACTGGCCATGTTCCAACCACTTCATGTGGATGAAGTACATATTGGTTACAGACTAGGTCAGAAGAAAAGTGGTAGTTATCAAGTTTAAAGGTTAGATAGTAATTCGATTTTTTAAAAAAAAAAAATACTGTTTATACTGTGATTCTATTTGAGCCCTGAAATGCAAGTAGGACTTTGAATAGATAGAAAAGTCTATTGATCTGTTCCTCCTCCGTAATCAAGTAGAAATATGAAAATATAATTAAATATAATATATATATATAATATAATTAAATTAAAAGGAAGAATGAATAAGTACATCTGAGGAGATGGGGAAGGGTATTAGGGGAAGGGACATATAAGGTTAGGACTGGAAGCAGAGGAGGGTTGGGGGCTACAATAAAGATGTAAAGTGCATAAATAAATTAATTAAGGAAAACAATGATGAATGAGTGAAAATTTGATTTATTTTAACTTTCTTGACTGTACAGAATGATTACATATTATTTGAAATTTTTATTTATATTTATTTAATTTTCACTTATAAATTTTCTTGTCATGTGTTATCTTATACACTCTGGAAAACAATACAAAATTTCTTAGTCTTGCTTGTAATGAATTTTTTAAAGATAAATTTATAAAATTTTTCCACTTCCAGTTCTCATATGCTCCCTTTTAATTTCAGTTTTGTAAACTGTCTGTAATAATCTTTCAATTATTATTATTAAACATAGCTAGTCGATGTAGCATTATTCTCAGAGTACCTTGAAGATATTTATGTCCTATTCCTTTCTATTTTCTTTTTTATCACAAAGATGTGTATACACAATCTCCCTCCAAATGCATGGAAGTTGTATGTATAAATGGTAGAACTCTGTCTCAGTAAACTATTTACTGACATGTACAGGTTGTCTTTACTACTCTTAGTTTCTCACTAATCACTAAAAATGACTGTCTTAGCTATGTTCTGTGGGGAAAAATAAGGCTTGGGGATCCCGCGGTTCCTCCTGCCATGCTGTGAGTCGTCGGCTGGGAACGCTCTGGGTTTCTCCAGCTGGAAGTTGGGCCCGGCTTTTCATTAACTAAAAGCCTCTCCCTGGCTCCTCACGGTTCCTCATAGCGCAGCCCCAACACACGAGGAAGCCCTTGGGATTCCAAAACTGGTTTATTCACATCGCGGATCATGGATGGATCTGGATGCATTCCCCCCAAACCCAGGATCGACCTGAGTTAAAAGGGGAGGGGAGAAAGGGGAGGGGCTGGGGAAGAATGTTTAATCGGCTCCACCTCTGGCCTTCAGGTACCTCATTAGTATGTAAATCTCTCTAGGGCCTGTTCTCTCCCTCCACCTGTGTACATGACTGAAGGGTGGAGGTGGAATGGAGATTAGGCCCAACAATGTTCTGAGGAGGATCTTTCTCACTCTTCTTTTTATATGGTGACTTTACTTGCTCTATTCTGAGCCAGTTCTTGTGCTGATAAGACAGAGCATTCTGACTTACTCATAAAACATACACATTTATGCCCAAATTATCTACTTTGAAAGTGAATTTCTGGTAAAATTCTAGCACATAAAGTTTTGCATTTGATATCAATTTATTATTGGGTTTTCAGGGATCCTGCTTAAGGTTTAATAACAAAGACACACAGACATCTGTATAGTATAAGGGTGTTGGCCTTTTGCTTGAGCAGTCTCTCAGCTAGGCTCTAAGTTAGCCAACTTTTCTCTGCCATTGCATCTCTTCACCTGATTGCCGTGGCCTACTTCCCATCTTTATCCTGTCTCCCTTTTATCTTCTTTCTGTGTCTGTCTGCTTCTCAGTCTGCCTGCTCATTCTGTCCCTGCTTCAGCAGACAGACCTTTATTTAACAAAAGCCACATTCCTTTCTCATACAAAAAAGTTACAGCATGGTGTGAAACCTTCCACAACTGACTCATTGTGGTAGCATCCATAGCATGGCTCCACTAAGTCCATATCTTAGTGTTGCCTTTTATCAGATTGAGGTCAACCCTACCTTCTGTGACCTTCTGTGACCTCATCCAGACAGCTTGCTTTTTCTTCATTTTTGGATAAGTAAGAAAATGACAAAGATTTACAGACAACAAGCAGGTAATGGGTCATAGCAATGACAATGCCACATATCCTTCCAGCAGAACAATTAAGACCTAATAGCCATTTGATACACGTGTAGGTGCAGACCATCGCTACATAATTTATTTCTACTCAAACCTCCTGTTATATCACTAAGTTTTTAGCATCACTGTGTCTGATCTGAAGTGGAAATAGACTGTATAGAATATCGACAGCAAAGCTCCAAGTTTCAAGAGGATTTGGAACATTTTCTGGTCCTAAGCTTCCAGATAACCGAACAAAATCCAGAATTCTCTAACAACCTTCATCTCCAATGTTGCAGTTACTTTTGAGAGGAAAGTAAAATACCATACCTTGGAAAGTAAAATTTAAGTTGTATATAATCAAGAAAAATATTTTAAACATTTACTTTTAAAATTTATATGTAAACAACATTATACATATATTAAATAAATAATTATTCCCTTAATGACATGTATTATTAAATACAGTAGTATAAATAGTTCAATGATTATGTTCTGTCATTCTGAAAATTCTAATGAAAGAGATGTAGTCTCTAAAATGTAATTTATCAAAAATTAATGTTGTTTTTTAAATTAATTATACAACATTTTTAGAAATGTATAAACATTCTATTATCAAAATTGGGATAGTTTTCTTCCAATCTAGTGTAATTGTAAAGTAAAGTAAGGCATCAGGGTTCAGGTAAGAGACAAAAACGCTAAAAAATAAGAGTCAGACATATTTATTTATTTCTGGTAGCAGGGATTGAATCTCAAGACCAACAAAAGCTAGGCATATATTTGTCTACACAGATACGTTACAAATTCTTAATTGATTTATTTTATAATAACCATTTCATAAGGTGCTTACTCTATTAAATAACACATACAATCCCACCCAGAATCTCACCATACCTTGTTTTAAATGTATATCAAAGGGAGGACGAATTACCTAGTCTCAGTGGGGTTTCTCTGTAAGGCAGTAGTCTCATGTGGTATGCAACTACCAGGCAGAAACTGCACTTGATACTTTCTGTAGCTATTATTAGCATTAATATGTGATAATGACAAGGTTTTTCCACTTCTGTGAGACTAAACTGGAAAGGCTTTACCATTCCCACGAGTCTGAGACACAAAAATCCTTGATGTGTCTGTGCACATGTCAATTACATTCTCAGGAATTCTGCTCATCATATTACCGTAAACCATTAAGAGCTTGATACATCAAATCATTTTGTTTAGACAATGATAATGGTCCTCATTAAAATGTAATAATAGAATCAAAAAGCAAAAGAAAAATTAACTTCAATGAAATGTTTAAAAAATTTTGGGTTAAAGTTGAAACAATCATTCTTTAGTTAGAAAAGTAAAGTAAGAAGTTATGTTGATAAAGTCTAACCAACCTGACTGCCTATGCATAAACTGAACAAGGATGGCAGCATTAGAAATTCCAAAGTGGATGGAAGAAAGAATTCTATGAGGGGTCAATGCTACACAAAGAACTACGGGCAACTGATGAATGCTCAGAATAATAGAATAGTCTTCCCCAGGGAAGAGCACATAAATTGTCTATGCAATACCAAATGCTCAGTCCTGAAAATATGTATATGAGTAACATTGTATATACAGAGCACAAACACACACATATGCACACACAAACACACACACACACACAAGTGGATGTGTGGATGTGTAGTTATACATATAAACATGTAACAAAAATTATTAAAATAATGAGGAAGCCATGAATTTGAAAGAGATGACAGAGTATGTATGGAATACTTTGGAGGGAGGAAAGGGAAGGACGAAATGCTATACTTATACATATAATCTCCAAAATAAAGGAAATATTCAAAAAGAACAAAAAATTAAAATGTAATAAACAAAATTCCAGGAACACTCCTGTGATCACTGTTTCTAAGAGCTTATCAGGATGACCAAACTATCTGAGCCTACTTCCCTGTCCTAGCCCAAAGTCATTTTCATGTCTGAAGCCTACTTCCTTGTTCTAGCTTAAAATTTAGATTCCTACCTGAAATTACTTCATTGTTCTAGCCTACACTACTTTAAAATTTTTCAAGTATATCTTCAAGATTCTTTTTAACAATGCACAATTACTAAGTTTTTAATATGTCTTGTTTGACTTAAAACTCATGTAGGTTTACTCTTTACAGAGTTTAGTAAATTTTGAATCTAATTACAGTAAATAATATTTAATGTCACTGAAAATTGTTTTTGTATAATTGTGGAAATAGGTGATTTACCTAAGTGATATATTTTTATGTTTACCTGATTATTGTGTTCAGGATCTTAAATTTTGACAAAGGTGCCTGTGGCACTTTTGAGAGGTGCTGGGAACACTAGTGGGTGGGAGTTGCTTGAAGACAGGAGCAGGGCACAGTGAAGAGTCCTTTTACTATGTTGTTTGTTCTGATCTTATGCCCCTAGAGGAGAGAAGCTTTCCTCCTTCATGAGCTTCTTAATCAGCAATGGCCAAAATAATTATTTTAATGATCAGGGATAGAAATTGCTGAAATGGGGAACTACCATAAACCTTTAACTTTTGCAATTTTTATCTCTGGAATTTTGTCACAGTGATTGAAAGCAAAACAGGATAACACAGACCTTGATATCAGTAACAAGAACATAGAACCAGGAGGAATATTTACTTTTTAGTATCTTTTCAATCATTACCTTATAATTAAGTTATTACCTTCCTTTGTACCCACAAATACTCACATGTCACTGTTAAATATGCTTACAGATAGTTTCTTCATCACGTATTTTTGTTTTTGAATAAAGTTGTTCTTCAATCAACTTTCAAAAGTTTAAAACATTTTTTCAGGTGAAATATTACTTAAAAGTGTTTGGTTATGTGTGTGTAGTGCTGAATGAAAGAATTTATAGGCGTTATTTGTAAATGATTTTAAAGCATTAGTTAGAGCTGATGGTACTTTGCTTCTAATTTAACTCTTGCTTTTTTGGCTTGTTGTAACAGGCTAATCTGTTCTGCTCTGTAATACCCATTTTCCACTTAAAAGGAACAGGATGTTCTTTTCTATCTATTCAAATAATAGTTGTAGAAAACAGTCCTTAAGCTTATTATATTTCAGGGTTCTTTTTGGCCCCAATCGCTATGAATAATTTCCCAAGTTTTGATTTGTAATGATTTAAAACATTACAGAAGCATGATGACATTGTGTTCTTTGAAAGTCTAAGGGAACTGTATATATTAGACATGTGAACTAAAAGTCAACATAGCAAATTAATAAAGGTATCATACACTACAAATATTGATATTTAAGCTAATGCATCCCAAAAAATTATTCATTTACAATGGTAATCACTAGTAATTATCAAATATAGTTTATTACACTCACTTCAGCATGCTACATATGGAATTGCCATACTTTGGATCTAGAATGTCCCAAGTTTCAGGCATTAAATATTTGATGCCAAAGTGATACTACTGTCATTTCCTAGAAATTATAAGATGTGATCTTGATTTACAAGGTGGTTATAAGCCAATGTTCTGAAGAGAATGTAGGCTTAGATTTTTTTCAAAACATATTTGTTTCAGGTTCTTAAACACTTCAACCTCCTTTCAAACCCACTGTCCAGAAGTAGGGGGAAAGGTTAATAGGAAAAGGGAGATTTGGACCTCTCTAGAAGTAGTTTCTTGAGGTGATTCTCCTCTTCGTTGTCAGGATACCAGCAGTCAGGTTCAAAAGCAAACACCAAATATGAATCAATAGCAGTGGTACTATCCAGCAGAAACAGCAAGTCTTCTCCAAATTGGGCCAAGTCAGCAGAAGTGGTCTTAATCAGCAGGAATACCACAATTGTTGTTTGGTGTGTTTTTTTCTACGAAGTGAAGAAGAGCAAGGACAAGCAAAGACTAGCAAAGACCAGCAACAACCAGCAAAGATCAGCAAAGAAGGAAGGCCAAGGAAGACCAGCAAAGCATTTCACAGCGTAGCAATGCAAAAATTCCCTCTCTCTGTTGGTAAGATCTTTTTATATTCTTTCTAAACATTATGTGCCCCCTCAAGTGTCTGTTTTTAGCAAAATATCACATGACCTCTCATAAGACAGCTCCCAGAATAAACATGATGTGACACAACTGAGTTGTTAGAGAAACCAGAAATTTACATTCCGATGAATGTGGGGACCATTCTCTGCATTTGCATACATAGCCTTCCTGCAGAGGCTCAAAAACAGGAAGTCTAAGTTTACCTATAGACTGGGAACTTGTCCTTGTGAGCCAGGTCAGCATTTCCTTTTAAAGTGGATTATCTTCTGCATCTTATTTAGGAAGTGAATTTATAGCAGCAGAAGATTTTATTACAAAAATTGATCAAAGAACAGTGAGAGTTTCACATCCTCTAGATTAGTGAAGGAAATTGGATGTTAATGATGTTCTTCTATTCAGTTTGTGAACACAGTGGTACTCTAGGCCACTGTGGTGGTTTGAACATGCTTGGCCCATAAAGAATGGTGTTCTTAGGAGGTGTGGTTTTGCTGGAGGTGTTGTGTCTCTGTAGGGATAAGCTTTGGAGGTTTCCTCCTATGCTTAGACTCCACCCGTTGCAGAAGATAGCAACCACCTAGATGACTGAGGATGCCAGGCTTCTCCTGGCTGCCTTTGGATAAAGATGTAGAACTCTCAGTTCCTTCTCCACCACCGATGTCTGCTTTCATGTTGCCATGCTTCCTGTTATGATGATAATACACTAAACTCTGAACTGTAAATTAGCCTCAATTAAGAGTTACTTTGGTCATGGTATCTCTTTAAGGCAATAAAAGCCAAACTAAAACAGCCACATCATTTGAAAATTTTCTCATTTCCTTAACTCATGTCTACTGATAAAAGCACTCTGTTCTACTAATTTGTGACTTCAGTGATTGTCTGTGGAATATATTTATTGGGTAGACATTAATATTTTCAGACTTGCATCTTTAAGGACTCTGTTTTTTCCATAGATTATTCATGTCCTCAAAGATTCTGTGTGAGGCACATGGCTTTTCTTTCTGCCTGTAGGTAATACATAATTGTCCCAAACTCCACCTGAGAAAGCCATTGTGACAATAATTTCTTCTAGAAGACTTTATTTCCCTGTGATAAGGTTCATTTTTTTTCTTTTTTTCTTCCTTCTTCAGTTTTCTGACAGGTTTTCAAAACCTGAATTTTTATATCTTCCCAATTTCCAAGTAGACTGAGAATGATGGGTCATTATAAATTCTATGCTTCACTTTTTGGTCACAGATCTTTATCTTTTTTTGAACTGTATGTTTTTGAGATTATAATATAAATACATCATTTCACCTTCCTTTTTCTCCCCTCAAAGCTTCCCTTATATGCCTCCCCTTGGACCCTGACATCCAAAATCATTGTATATGTTACTTTAGTTTGTGTGTATGTGTGTGCATGTGTATATGTATATTCCATATATATATATATATATATATATATATATGCTTTGTAAATAAAATATGAGTTTGATTTTGTGATAGTACATCACAAAATTATATATATTTTTATGTTATATATTATTTATATTGTGTATACAATATATTATATAATATTTATGTTATGTATTACATGTAATATATATTCATATATATTTCTCATATATCATATATGTAAGTGTAATAAAATGTAGCCTGCCATGTTGACACAAAGAGTAAAGCTGCTGTCACCAAGTCTAAGGAGCTGAGTTTAATTCCTTGCAGTCATTTGGTAGAAGAAAAGTATTATTTACAAGTTGTTGTCATTGTCCTCTTTGGTGGATTGTATAGGACTCAATTTTGAAATATAAGCCAACTCCAATTAAGTTTTTTTATAAGAGTTTCTGTGGTCATGGTGTCGCTTCACATTTATAGAACACTATCCATATGTGCACAACAGCAAGTACCTTTTTTTTATAAATACATATTACATAAAGTATAATGGATTTATAGTTTACTGATAACATTAAATGTATAGTGGATTTAAGATATATATCATCACAGCTAGCAATACAGCTAATGAGAAATTATATAAACAATATTACAATCTGCCTAAGAACCACCTTGCTTTATCTAAAATGCAATGTTTTGTGTCTGATATTGGTGAAAGAATGCTAAATGGTAAACTCAATGAGGTTTTTATATTGTTATTTTAATTATTTAACCAAACTATTTCGTGTGTTACATATGTTTTGGCATGTAGTAATTGTCTTGTTATTGAGCTAGAATTATTTGTAATATTTTATTTCAGTTTTTAATAAAACTATTATATAAAAACACTGTTATGTATATATTTCTAAACAGTTCCACTAACTTAGGAGCAAACATACTACTTATGTTTGTCAAACCTCTATAATTATCACCATTTTCATCCAATATATGACTACTTTTTGACACATGTAAAATATTACATAGAAACTTAGGTATATAGCTGAAAATTATTATCTTTAAGGTAATAACTAAAATATAATAAGTTTCATAAACATTTGAATTAACATGTAGGCATGTGCATGTATAATATGAGTATGTACACATATAGTGTAATGAAACCTAAGATATATGTGAATATATTAATATGTGTTCTGTTATAATAAAAGATCTCAAAGTGATCCATAACAGGGTTAATACTGGAAGCTCTGTGAATCCTGATGATCTATATGCTACTTATATTATTAGAGTCATCAATTAACTACAATCCAAAAATATTTGATAGGATAATATATTAGAAAAAGCTTATTGTGCAAAGTATATAGATACACTGTTTTTCAGTGATTAGGAACCTAAGCAAAGTCAAGATCAAAGTGCCATCTTGACAAAAGCAATAGTTGTACCTGATCATATATCAGGTCATGTAATTTCCAACAACTGATACCACTCTAAGAAGATTATGAACTGTATACATGTATCAACATAGCAACTAAACAACTAATACTGTATGTGATATACTTTAGAAATTGGAAGAAAACATTTCAGCTTTATCTATTAGCCTTGATAATAAGAATAAAAAGGACATATAAGTAAAGCTGTTGAAATATTAAAGCTTATGTCTATAAGAAAAATGGAAATGTTTTATAAGATAACATCTACTACCAATGGGATCTTAGCAAATATATCCATTAAGTACTTCATCCTGATGTTATTATACTTGAGTATGTTATGTTAATTATTAATTTCTTGAGATTGAATGTTTGGAAGAGAAGTGGATTTAAAATTGAATTAGCAAACCATGCAAAGTTCCTCTAGTATTACACAGGAATTTGAATCTAACAACATATCTACTCTGCCAAGGGATCATGTCCAAATATGATCCAGCCAGAGTTCAGACAGGTCTTGGATTACAGAATTATCTGGCAGGAATACAGACATGCCCTTAGTATATATCTTTAATTCCTAACAATGAAGGTAAGGTTAGTTTGCAGAAGGAAGCAGCCAGTGACATCGAATTGAGGAGCAAAGTGGTGAATCAGAGGAGAATTTGATAGAATGATTCAAAGATAAGATGCATCCAACTCACAAGAGAAAAGCACAGGAAAGATAGGCTACTTAAGGGTAGAAGGAGAGAGGAAAAAGGTATGGTGTGGTGTGATGTTGTGATATATATATATATATATATATATATATATATATAGATATAGATATAGATATAGATATAGATATAGATATGATATATATATATAGATATATATATATCACACACACGCATGCACGCACACACAGCTAGACAAAGGTGAAGGCAAAAGGAGACAGAGAATGAGAAGAAGCCAGAAGATTAGAACAGATTGCTAAAGTTAGTGTAAGGTCAAGCAGAACAATTTAGTCAGAAGCCGTGAAATGCCAATTTGAATCAATCAGGTTGGATAGGAGTTTGAACAGGAAAAGTAGAATGAATTGAACAAGCCAGTCTGAAATTATAAAAAGCTATAAAGAGTAGGTTAGGCTAGCAGTAAGTTTTGGATGCTGAAACATTCTAGGCCTAAGTTAACATAAAAACCTGGAAGCTGAAGTCTTCAAGGTCTGGGCTTGTAGAAGATTAGATTATATAGAGAACAGAAGCTTTCAGGTAAAGGCCTAGGAACAACTAGACAGAAACACTATGGCCACAGCCCCAGGCCACTTATACATCACTTCATCAGAGGAAAGAAAAAAAATATGTAAGCAGTGACTGCTTTTCAAGAAATGTACTCTTCCTCTCCCACCAACTGTCAACTGCTATTAGATCCTCTGCTAGGTGGACAGTAATGTCCATCTAAGATTTTTTTTTTCTGATTTGATCTTGCATGGGGATCTCTTCAGGACATTCTAACTGTTGTGAGAGTTGTGTTGAGATAATGACTATGGTCAAAAGTTAACTCAGTATATAAAAAGTTCTCAAAAACTTCAGTAAACAATAAAAATATGCTGCAACAAAATCTACAAGTCTACACAAATGAAAATCAAAAACCTAGATGCCAGAGCTGATGTGAACGAGAGAGCGAAAATACAGTGGTGAGTTGTGAATTATTCTAAATGGCATAAGTAGAATACTCACACTACCTTTCCCAGGTGATATGAAATGATACATGATTATACTACACATACAGACAAAACAGAATCACTATGATTCATATGGCTTATTTAAAACTACCAAAGTTTAACAAGTTAAAAAAATCTTTCAGTATTTAAACTTGCATTTAAGATAATAAGAGCTTACCCCCAAGACACTAATGGACTAAACGTTCAACAAAATTATCTGGAAATCTATGGCATGGCTCATTATGTGTCACAGCTATCCCTAAACTTCGGGATAAAGGCTGACGTAGGTTGTTCTTTAACCCTACCCCTAGCCCCCATCCAGCCAAATACTAATTGTTTGTTTGCTTACCCTTCAGAGAAAATTATATATGATATCCCTGATATGTTTACATTTATCTTATAATGATTTTAATAACTATTTATTATGTGTAAAGACTTCACACTATCTAGAGTTCTATGTGACCACTATACAAAATAAAACAAACACTAAAAGGGTTAGGGCTTGGTTAAAATTACTTCCTATGCTTTCATAGGATCTGGATTCAAATAACAGCATCCACATTCCTATGCTTATACCTCCAAGCAGTACTAGTTCAAGGGAATCTAAAGACCTTTTAATTGTTTAGGTGGCCAGGTATGAACCTTGCATGTGCACGTGCGCATGCATTTGCACGCGCGAGCACGCACACACACACACGCACACACACACAATCCTATAAAATAAAATAAATAAACGGAGTAAATCTTAGTCAACTAAAAATAGAAATCCATTAAACCGTGACATTAAAGAAGGCAGGCTTAGTATAGAAAAGGCTACTAGAAAAAATTTTCTAGTATTGACAGAAACAACTGTTGGATACTGTAATAAATATTTGTGTGCAGAAGTTAATTTTAATTTTAATTTAACCTTGAGACAGATAAATACTGTAACTTTAAAATCTATGAGATTTTTTTTCTTGTTATCCAAGACAAAAGAGATAAAAGGAAATTATTGTATTTTTAATGATATTTACTTGCATGGGAACAATGAAAAGGATATTACCACCTACTGCTACAGGGATAAAACAAACATTGTGGACTTTTTAGTAAAAGTGTAGCAAAAGAGAGTTCTATATAAATACACATATTTTTAAGTTTCAGCTTTCTAAGGTCTGATTAGTATTTTGGTTTTCAGAGCAGTTTTGATAAGATTATATATGTAAATAATTACTAGGATTAAATCGTTTGGAAGGAGTTTAAATTTATCAGCTTTATTATACAAAGTCATCAAACTCCTTAAGATCTTGTAAATAAATCATGAATGTGGAACAGTTTTTAAATATTATGTTTTGTATAATAAGCATGTTATTAGCAATACTTGTATATCATTAAGTGATTTCTATGATAAATATTTCAAATGCTTAGACTTTAAAATGTCAACGTTTATATTCAATGCATGTATTCAATTATTTGCCAAATAATTTGCTGTGAAACATAATTACAATGATAAGAAAACAAATATTGGCAAATGCTTAAACAGTAATTATACATATAACAAATAGAGACTTATATGACAAAATTGTTTCTATATCAAAACAACCTAGAGGAGATGAGATATAGCACTAATATATTCATAAATCTGTCTTAATGTTGGCAGTAGAAAAAGAAACAGATAATTATACATGAAGATCAAGTAGACATTGATATAATCATGAAATAAAATACAATAAGTATAGATACTAATATCAAAGTAGAAGTAAATTTGTTAAGTAAAGTATTTTAAAGGAGAAATTTTGAAAATGACTAAAAAGCCAAACATAAGAAGACTATCAGTTATCATTGAAGTGATAAACTGAAGAAGTTAGTAAATTTTTTCCTTCCTTCCTTTCTTCCTTTTTTCTTTCCTTTGTTCCTAGTCTTGAATTCTCAGAGATTCTTCTATCTCTTTCATAAATGCTGGAATTAATTACATGTGTTATCAAATACAGTAAAAATTATGTATTTTTGATGTTAACTGCCAATAAAAGATGAATTATCAAATTTATAATAATTTTGGTCAGATATAGAAATAAATATATTCGATTCATTAGTTGTGAATTCATTTCTAATTGTGTCTTTTTTTCAATATTCATCAGTGAAAGATTATCATACATGGCAAAAAACTGTTTATCAATATTCACTAAATAATATATTGGATCTCTGTATTTGTGACCAAATATCCCATATGATTAAAATATCCAACTGGTACCAAACTCTAATCTTTGAACCATCTGAAAAATCAAGATCTTTGACAATTTTATTTCTATGATGGCCCTGCATTTTTCAGTATGTAAAGAATAGTTTTGTGAATATTGGTGTGAGACTCTTTAAAATTTTTTTGGCTTGGTGAAACTTATATTTTGTTCTCTATAAACTCATTATATTGCTGTATTATAACCACAAAAGTATACTTTACAATTTACATTCTGTTCACATAAAGAGCATTTGATATTGATTCTATATATTACTGTATTCTATTTAAATAAACAAGTTCATAATTTTCTGAATTTATGCTTGTCTTATAAAATAAAATTAAATTATTGATTAAAAATATAATTTAATTTAAAAGTATGAATTTTTTACAATATTTGTTAAATGAATATTTTCCTATCAACAATAAATGGATGTATATAAAAGTTGTACATATTTTTCTATTTATATACAAATCTATTCTCCAAATTCTCTCTGTCTCACTTAAAATTGCTCAAGTATAAATAATGAATATGTAATTTGTAATACTAAATTTTTAGTAAGAAACTTCGGCATAAGCTGTAAGAAAATATAAATATAAATCCAACACTGTATCATGAAGTTTTTGATTTTTTTTTTTTTTTTTGTGCTCAAATCACAGTACTTAAGTTGTTTGAACTGATCATGCTTTTTGACCAATTTTCTGGACATTAAACAACAAATAATAGGTCGTAGGTTGGCTAAATGGAAGAAAATTACAAGATTATTCTCTCTTCTGGAAAGACATTTTAGTAAAGCAAATTGAAGTGGGAAATAGAAGATCACAGGTCAAAAGTAATCAATATAGATAATAAATCCTTGTAATTATAGCACTATATACAACATTTATTGCATGACTGATATTTTCCTTTGTACATTGGTTTATGTAAACACTTGTTTAAAGCTTTACATTTATGTTTTCTCCTTGAATACTCTACATATATCTTCAGTGTAATTATTCACCATTGATCAATCATTTAAGTGGCCTTAAAATTCATTTGAAATTTTAAGTAATAGGATTTATTTAATTTTCCACACTGATCATATTTTTCTACTATCCTCCCTTATGTCCTTCCCCATTCCATGGAACACTATTTCTCTTCATTGTCTTCATTTTACATTCATGACTCGTGTGTGTGTGTTTGTGTGTGTGTGTGTGTGCGCGCGCGCGCGCACGCACACGCATGTGCGTGTGTGTGCATGTACACGCATGTGTATGTCAATAGTTAATTCCAAATGCTTGAAAAGGCAGGGATTAAAAGTTATTTACACAGATCTACCAGTGATTCTACTCAGAAAATAATGCCTTCCTCCAACAACCATTACCAGCTGTATTTTCTAGGAAGGAATGAGCTTTATTAATAACTTCTTTATCCAAAATAAAATATCAAGGTTTCTAGTCCTATGCAAGTAGCTATTTCAAATGTGAGTTTAGAAATACAATAGTTGTTTACAGGAGAAATTGGTTCAGAAAAATCATTTTTCTTCACCCAAACTTACCTTAACATATTTTTTTATAATTTCCTCTGTTGTGGATCTACACTCAAAGCTTAATTATCATTTTCAAGATATAACAAATATTGCCTATAATGTACAAGAGTACAGTTGACTTATTGTGCTACATAGTACAATGTGTTTATACTTTTGACAAAATTATACTGATTGAAGTAAGAAAATAAATGGATGCCTGCCTGGTTTTGCTTCTACCCTCATGGTGTACAGGTTCAGTGGAGAACTTGGTGGGAAAGGAAAAAATGAAGCTTACCTGGGTAGGTGGGTTCTACAAGACCTTGATTCTGTGTGAGTGCAGGCAGAAAGAACAATCTTTTAGTTTTCAGTAAAAAAAACTCTATTTACTGAGGATGCATAAGGGCAATATAAACCTTGGGGCATGGGTGGGTGGGGGGTTGGAGTGAGTGTTCGTTATTGGCTGGTGTTTTGGTGCCTGGAATGGTTCATTTGCATAAAGAGGAAATCCATGAACTTGCTGGATATGACAATATAGGGAGACAGGAAGTAAAACCAGTAATTTAGCCACCAGGCTACCTGACTACCTAAAGGGTGGCAGAGGTGTGAGTCCTACAGGGTACCTGTGGCAGGACATGCATGCCCATAGCAAGTAAGAAACAGTGCAACTTCTGCCAGTCTCAGGATGAGATTTTTGGAGTTTGGACACAGCTCAACATTGCTCCGGATTGACACTCCCTGTTGCACGGCTTTCAACCCCTGTAAGTGGACAGAGATCAAAATAGTCCCAGATGTAATTATGACAGTTTTGGTCATATTAGCAACATTCTATATTCTGAAAGATTAAGAAAATGAAATAGCCATGAATTTGCTACAAAAAGTGTACATTATTCACATTAAAATCACTTTAAATTTTACAAGCAGTATGATGTAAAATCTTGATTATTTTTAAGAGTTTTTCCATTTTTATACTCTCTTAAAACAGATTGATATGACATTGAATTTTGTGTTGATTTTTCTGTTGCATTGATAAGAGAGGGCATAAAATATTTATTAACTTTAATTTAAATCACTTATATAGAAACAATATGATGAATTTTATTGACATTTATAAAACATGACAATAAAAAGGACCACTTATTCCCAAGGGAATTTGCATAAGTTTTAATAATGTTTCATTTCATGTAAGATTTTAGTCAAGTAAATTTTAGTGAGTCCGTGTCCTTTTTCAGTGCTGCGAGGTAGTCCAGATTAAATGTTCAAAGCTCATGTATCATTTTCAAAGTATGTTCAGAAGGTTAGGACCTAGACATGAGCTAGCTTCTTTAAGGTTTGTTTTTGACTCTTTATCAGATATTACTATATTTTAAATAGCCTTTCAGAACTATGAGCTAACAAAGTATAGTGTTCCTTCAAATATAAATTAGTTCTATAATGAAAGGATGAAAGTTTATTTTATAAGTATGCTATCAAAAGTTCTCATACCTGATTAAAAATGTTTTTCTTATGAAGGTAAGGAAAACCAGTTCATCAGTTTATATTTGTTAACTTCACTTCTGCTTTTTTGTTTTTTTAGTAATCCACTATTTTAAATTATTGCTTCCACATCCCCATGGATGGTGGCCCTTCAACTTAAACTTGTGAAATTTACCATGAGCCACTGTTATAAAGAAAACTGATTCTCCTTTAGTGTCCCTAATTTGCCAGGATTCCCCCATGGTGCTGAGATGCAACAATGAATTCCCTTCTGGATGCAACAATGTTGATGGGCTCCATTGTGTGTATCTTGTGGGAGGAGCCACAGCTGTTCCAGTTTCAAGTCCATCGCCTTCAGAATATATTCGGTAACCATCTTCCTAGATATATGTGTCTTACAATCTTCCCACCTTATCCCATAAAGAGACCATTCTTATTGCATGACTTTTAGTTATCTGGTTCCTATTGTTATCTTCCTCTATATATGTTAATTGAAAAATCCCTTTTATAAAGTTAAATTTTCCTTTGATAACTCACTGTGTTGAAAGAATCTCTTTCTATACCCCATGGTTCCTTTATCTTTTCTTTATTCATATCTGAAGATTTGGGGTTAGATGGCACAGATGAGAGAGGAAATGGTGTATTTCATTTTTTAAAACTGGGTGAATTATTTCATATAATATTTTCTAGTTCTATAACTTATTTACAAATTTCAGGATTTTGATTTTATTTAAAGATGAATAAAATGTCCTTGTCTTATCACGTATTTTCTTTAGCTATCTATCAAAACAAGTATCAAAACAAGTATCTATCAAAACAAGTAGCTTTCTTGGATATTGTCAGTAGATTAACAGTGAACATGTCTCAGCAAATGTTTGTGAAGGAGGATATTGAGACCTTTGGATATATGTCAAAGAATGGTATACTGGTTCATATGATAATTTAGCTTTTAGAGAGTTGTTTATTTTTTTAATTACTCATTCCTTTTTTTTTGTTTATGAATATCTATGCAAAAGCACTCAATAAAATTCTTTTTTTTTACTATATATTTTTTTATTAGATCTTTCATTTACACTTCAGATGCCATCCCCTTTCTCCATCCCCCCCCTTAGAAAACCCCTATCCCATGCCCCCTTTTCCTTTTTGCATTTATACATTTTTTAAAAAAATGTTAATCATAGGCTTTATAAGTTTGGTATTGTTCAATCAGAGGTGTAACCCACTACCCAACCTAGATATATCTACTATCTTTGACTGGTGGAGATTCATGAACATCTGCTTCCCTGTCTCCCCCTTCTATCTCTCTTTCATCACCTAGCTTCTCCTCTCCTTCTTCTTCTCCTCTTCTTACTCCTTTTCTTCCTCTCAGTACTCCTCCCACCTTAGCTCCTCCTACACATCACCCTTCCTGTTAAAAGGAAACTTTTCTCTCAAAATACAATTAGAGCATAATTATGCCAATTTGTACCAGTGAGGTACAAGATAGTCCTAATACCCAGTCCATCCTTTTGTTGACCTACCAGCACCTCTGTCATCTCTCCTAACTAAAACATTTAGTTCTGAACCTGGCTTTAGGATGAATGTCAGCTGACGACCATACACTCCTGTCGTTTACATCTCAAATGATATCCCACTTCCTGGTTTCCCCTCCACACATCCCCATTCCATATACCTTCTCTCCCATTTGCCCCTATGAGAATGCTCCCCACTCACCCTCCCTCTCCCGCTCCACCTCTCCAATATCCCCCTATGCAGGGGCAACAAGCCTCCACAGGACCAAGGGCCCCCCTCCCATTGATGTCAGATAAGGCCATCCTCTCCTACATATGTATCTGGAGCCATGGATCCCTCCCTGTATGCTCCTTGATTGGTGTTCTAGTTTCTGGGAGCACTGGGTGGTAAGACCAGCCGACATTGTTCTTCCTATGGGGTTGCAATTGCCCTCTGGTTCTCTAGTCCTTCCACCATCTCCTCCACTAGGGTCACCGAGCTCAGTCTGATGGTTAGATCAAAGCATCCGGATCTGGTTCCTGTAAGCAGTTGACTCTTGGCAACAGCAACAGTGTCAGATTTGATGTCTGCAGACAAGATAGATCCCCAGGTTAACATTGGTTTCCATAATGACTACAGCCATTTATTGTCATAACAGTAATGATTAGGGGTTCCCCTTCACCTCCTTCCCAACAGTGTTCAGTTTTGTCTTCCATCTTTCCTTCATTCTTCCTCTTTTCTTCTATCCTTTCTGATTTTATGTAGTTCTCTATATTTGTTTTTATTTGAAATTTTCAAATAAATTTACATATAATTGTTAAGGAGAAAAAACTAGATAGTTCCTATCCACACATTTTCCAGTGTGCTCCAGTTGCTATAATTTGTTAATTTACATTATAATATCGCAGTTGTGATATTGACTTTAGTAAGAGTTTTTATTGGATATTTTATTTATTTTTCAATACAGATGTCATTCCCTTTCCCCATTTCCCCTCCCTAGGACCCCTATCCTATCGCCCTCCTCCTTTTTACTTTTGCATCATTTATTTACACGCATATATTGAGGTCAGTTTTTGGTTGAGGTAATACAATAGATACAAGCAGTCAAGGAACAAGTAAGACAATAAACACAAATAGTCAAAGAACAAGCAAGGCATTAAACCCAATTATGGAACACTCCTGTGATCACTATTTCTAAGGGCTTATCAGGATGACCAAAGTATCTGAGCTGAGCCTACTTCCCTGTTCTAGCACAAGATCATTTTCATCTCTGAAGCCTATCTTTTCTTTCTTATTGGATTTCTGATTTTTACAAGATGCTCGCAAAGAGATTTTAATTTCCATTTCTCTAATTTCCAAAGGTATTGACTGAACAACCACTAACTTCTCAGACATTTTATTGTTAGACAACTATGATAGATGAGAGAGACTACAGAGCATAACACATTATAATAAATCAGTCATGGATATATATTCATTCTATCAGTTCTGCTCTTTTAGAGAGTCCTGACTAATACTAGCAGCATGTTCCCTTTCATAATATTAGTGTTACTTTTCCATGAACATATGGATTCAAAGATCATTCAAGACTGTCCCAGCTTCTAGTGTTATCCTTCATCTCTTTCTTCAGATACTAAAAGCTTTCTATGCAGTTTATTGTTCAGTTTATTTAAGATTACTTGTTGAGAATATTGTGAATGTGAGCATTACTATGATGTTCTTTAGTTTATTTGTTATTGGTATATTGACAAGTTATTAATTTTTAATGTTGATTTTATATCTTACCAGTTTGTTGTAATTAAATTGTAAATGTATACTGACACTCAAACATTACCTGTATAGAATAACATTAAGTACAAAATGTATAAGAAAATTTCTATACTACTTGTAAAACAAATTGGACCTCTTCAAAAATTATTTTTAATTTTATCTATTTCTGTGTTTCTTAAGCTATCTCCTTCTACAAGCTTATGCTTTACATTTTCTCTATATATTGTATTCATTCAAAACACATGGGATAATTTTTTGTTAAATAAAGCTTCAAAAACATAGAGAAAATTTGCAGTATGAATCCAGTTCATTAAAGATATGTCAAAATAGAAGTGATTCCCTCTAAACACCATATGAGAGCTAGGGATATACAGTCAAATTGTCACAGATCAAATACAATGGAAGACAGAAAAACTAAATCCTAGGGGACAGAAAAAATTAGGTATTGTCAATGAACATACTATTCACCTTCATTGTACATCAAAGGTGAGGTCAAGGCTACAGATAGAGAAAGCTCAGAGGAGCAAGAAGAGCTCTCTTTGTTAAAAGTAGACACCTGCACCACCCTGTCTTCCTGTTTAAGAGATATATTGACCTCATAAATGAGGTAAACTATGAGGTGTGTTCTCGAAATTCCTTTCCCATGACAGAATTTCAGAAAGTGAGGTGGGGAGTAGGAGTTAATGTAGATTGAAATGTAAAAAGTTATACCCTGGTATGGATTGGAACCATTATTTTCTTTGGATAACTTTATTTCTCATTGTGAGTATTAAAAGGAGGGGAACACCTTATTTTATAGTAGCTTTATTAACATGAGATCAGTAACTTCTAGAAATATGCCATTTAGGTGTTATTAAATTTTATCATTCAAAAATATTTATATTAATAAGTAAACATGTTAATTTCCACATCAACAATGCCTAGTTTCTCAAATTCTATATCCCTGTAAATTATTTATGTATTAAATATTATTGTTTATTATTATTTATTATTATTATTATTATTATTATTATTAAATTTTATTATAATGGTAATATTCTGTTATATTTACTTCAGATTATCTTAAAAATAGATTGATCATAATATTCAGCTAACACCCAAAGTTCATTTTCTCCTCATTTTTAGTTGATATTTATTATTATTACTATTATTTTGTCAAACGTTTTTGTATTCTCAAGAAACTCATATTATAGTTCATCAAACTTATGTCTGAAACAGAAACATTTAGATAAGATATTTAACTTTTTACTATGCTTTCTAAATAGTATTGGTCCGCTGACACTCATATGTTACAGTTTTATCAAGTTGTTCATAAATTTAAATGATAATCTTTTAATTTTATTGATAAAAACTATAAAACTTTAGTATTGTTTATAAACTCTCATTTTCTAAGAAGATTCAATTAGTTAAGATCATCAAGGTCCTTTAAGATCAACTTTAAGTTAGCTTCCTTAATCTTAAAAAATGAAGATACACAAAAGGAAATTGAAAGTTTATGGTAGGAGACAATATTAAATGATTGGTATAAGCTTGCTTGAAAAGGTGTGTAGTCTATAAATCTCTTTGCACAGACATATGGTGTAGTATGTAAAAAAAGGTGATAACCTTTTCTTAACTGGCACAAATATGTAAGATACAAGGTTTCTATCAACAAAAGTAAAGAATGTCTCCCATAGAGGAACACAGTAAAATGCTGTAGCCCACTACATGAAAACTGGCCATCTTTTTCAGTGAGCAGAAAGTTGATGACATTAGAACTATACAATATGATTGAATATCTGAAGTTAAAAGGTGTGGGTATGAGAATTTAATGTGCCCTTTTAGATGATGACATTTACATGGTTGGCTTTAATAGGAATATTTATAACATATAAACACAGAAGATGATCTGGTTGTTACAGGTCTCCTTTACTAAACTGAATAAACTCAATATGGTTAAAAAGAGCCAGCCTTCTTAGAATAAGTTCCTTTGTATAACTCTTTATTTGTATTAGAGATATATGTTTTAAAGGTACACATCTGCTCAAGCTCATTATTTTCTATTATAGAGTAAAGTGTAGACACAGGAAATTCCACAAATACAATTTGCTCTTTTGTTGGTTTTTTTTTTTTTTGTCAAATTTTTATGTTATTACAAATTCTTAAATTCTCAAAAAAGCTCCTTCATGATCTCTACCCAAATTTTTTTAAAGAGTGAAAGTAATATACATCATAGCACAAATAATGAGGATAATATTTTCAAAAGGTGAGAATTAATTATTCAAAGAAGTCACAGAAATTATAGCGAATATACATTTTAATATGGTGAAGAAAATCAATATTATGTTTTCAAATTACTCAGTTATGGGAAAAATGGATGAAAATTTACAAATAAAATATAAATTTAATAACATAGGCATATATAATAAATGTTATAACTGTGTGACCCTAAATAAAAGCAACTCAATAAATAAGCTAATATTCTATATTCCTTATATCAAACAGCACACATTTTATGGAAAGAAAATTGTGTTACTATAAATTATTGATATTATAAAAAATTTCTTGAATTCCTTTCATTTTATTTCAATATTATTGTTCAAAACCCTTTTAAAAAATAGTATCCCCTAATGTGTAATGATAAAGTGATTGATAAAAAATTTATAATTTTAATCTCAACCTGTAAAAAATAGTGATGATAGTGAAGCACAAAAACAAAGAGTAAGCCTATTCAAAATACTGTCATTATGAAAGTCTACAATGGTTGAAATTCACAGTCTATAAAGAGTACTAAATTGTGTACTCAATACTGGCTTGTGAGTCACTTGATCTTTGATCAGCATGCCATATGTGTAATCATAGTATCTCTGTTATACAATTCCATGAAAGGTCTAGAATTGAGCAAAAAAAAAAAAAAAGTCAAAGAAATAAACTGAATTTTTTCAACACCTTAGACCTCTTCAGTAACATAATGATGTTTTTCCTTATTTTTATTAGGCACGTGCTTATTTTTATTTGTGATCTTGATAAAAGTGTAAAGTAAGCAACATCAAATATGAAAGCTAAGTTTAAAATAGTTTGCCTTCAGTGTAGGACATAAAAACACAAAACATTGAATTATCAGTTACCAATACTACTAGATGGTATTCCAAGCAACTGCATCCCAAATTTCTGTTTGAAACTAATTTCTTCCCTGAATGTCCTGGAGCATGCCTTAAATTTTACCACTTGGAAGGCTAAGGCAAGATTATTGCTACAATTTCAAGATTAGTGTTGGCTAAGTTCCAAGACAGCAGTAGCTATCAAAAGATCCTGCTCCCAACAAACCAAATCAAACAAACTCAACACAAACCAAATCAAACCAAAATGGAAAAAAAAAAAAAAAAAAAAAAAAAAAAAAACAAGCAAAAAGTCAAAAAAAAGAAAAAATAATTTCACAAAAAACATTTCTCTCCTGTGTTGATATTGTGTAAAATAACTTAAATGTAAACAAATTTATACCGTGTAAAGTTTGTCTGTACATTATATGTAAAATGAATTTGTTTATGTTGGCATGTGGTGATGAAAATACTGCATATTTCAATAACTACAATAATAAAATAAATTTTATTTCATTATCATGTATTTGCAGACTAGCAAAATGACTTGTGATGTACTTATTGAATCTACAGTACATTAATAACATGATGTCTTGTGAATCCAACATACAAAGTGTCTCTGAGATCATGGTAGCTGAAAAATCCCACAATACTACCAGGTTCCACAGCTCAGCAGGCATGTCTTTGTGGTTCCTATTGTTGGCACTGTGTGTAATGTCTCATGCCCGTCTGTGGCCCAGTGCTGTGGCCCAGTGCTCATATTTTCTACAGGCTTTATTTGCAGAAAGAGGCAAATGGGGGCAATTGTGCTTTGTGATGAATAGTGGATCCCTGTAGTATAGTAGTGACTGTATTTCTAAAACTTGTACTGTGCTCACAGTGTAGTTAAGAATCACCATTTCTTTTCTGAGAACAGCTAGGTGCAGTCTCTCTTAAAAAACATTTTTCAAACACAGATCTCCCTTGAACAGTGGTCAAATGAAATAAAATGTTAGATTCATGTGATCTTCAATACTTAACAAATTTTATTAGAAAGATATTAAGAAATAAATATAAAAGTAAAATTTAATAATTAATTTGTAACTCTTCTGGGATGGTTTGTATACATTTAGCCCAGAGAGTGGCACTGTTGGGAGGTGTAGGCCTGTTGGAATAGGGGTGGCCTTGTGGGTGTGGGTTTTAAAACCCTTATCTTAGCTGTCTGGGAGTCAGTATTCTGCTAGCACCCTTCAGATGAAGATGTAGAACTCTCAGCTTAGTCTTCACCATGCCTGCCTGGAAGCTGCCATGCTCCTGCCTTGATGATAATGACTGGACCTCTGAACCTGTAAGCCAGCCCCAGTTAAATGTAGTCCTTTATAAAACTTGCCTTTCATGGTGTCTGTTCACAACAGCAAAACCCTAAGACATCTTCTTTTGACTCACATATAGAACTAAATCATTATAGAGTTTAAATTTTAACCTAAAAATACTGCAGTTAAAAGATAATGCTGAAAGTTTTCTTAATTCATTTTATACTGAAACTGACATGTGTCAGTAACTCCCATAAACACAATGGAAAAAAAGAAGTTTGTCATTTACTAAAAATGAAAACCAAACTTTAAGAAGAAATTCCAGAATTTAAAGAAGTTGGGGGGAGGGGCATTTAACAATGAATCAACAAATGATATCTATCCATGTTTCCTGCAACTGGAAGCATAAAACAGATTAGCTACATATGAAGTACTCAATTTCAAAGTTGCAAATAGTATAGCTAAAAGACAATATCTAATTTCAACAGATTTGCACACTCTACTCACATTGAAAACACTTAAATTTTAACCAAAACAAGGTGGCAGCCTCCAATAGCTTCATTAAGCAAGTTTGGCAACAGAATTTAAATTTCTCTTCATTTCAATGCATCCACTTCTGAGAACTTTAAATGGCACGTCACCAAATTATGAAGGTCAGCTCACAGTAGGAAAATAGGCAAGAAAACAGTTTGTTATGCTATAAATGTCACTTTTAGAGTTTCTTTCCTTTATTTGGGGAACCTTTATTGGGAAATTTTAGAATATGTTGAGGAATGAATAAGGGTATAGTAGTTTAAAAACTGGATATAAAATGAATGTTCATATAAAGTAGGATGTTTTATGTTATGTAAGCTAGTATATAATATCTCTACCTTATAACTTTATTCTCTTCATTAAATATATTTCTTTTTTTCTTTTTTATTAGTTACTTTATTTATTTACATTTCAAATGTTATCCTCCTTCCCACTCTCCTCTCCAGAAGCTCCCAAGTCCCTCCTCCCACCCCTGCCTCTATGAGAGTGCTCCCCCATCCACCCACCCACTCCCTCAGCAGTTTAGCATTCCCCTATCCTGGATCATCAAGCCTCCACTGTACCAAGGGGCTTCCTTCCCAGTGACATCAGACAAGGCAACACTCTGCTAACTATTCAGCTGGATCAATGGGTACACTCTATGTAATCTTTGGTCAGTGAGTTAGTCCCTGAAAGCTTTGGGGGTTTTGGTTGATTAATATTGTTGTTTTTCCTATGAGGTTACAATGCCCTTTAGCTTGTACAGTCCTTGCCCTAACTTCCCCATCAGGGTCTCTGTGCTCAGTCCAATGTTTAGTTGGGTATATCTGCATTTGTATTAGTCAGTTTCTGGCAGATCCTCTCAGGAGACAGCTATATCAGGATCCTGTAACCAAGCACTTCATGGCATCCACAATAGTGTCTGGGTTTGATGTTTGAGATGGATTAGATCCCCAGGTGGGGCATCTGTGGATGTCCTTTCCTTCAGTCTCTGCTCCATTCTTTGTCCCTGTATTTTCTTTAGACAGGAACAATTCTGGGTTAAAGTTTTGGAGATGGATGGGTGGAACCATCCCTCAACCAATGGGCCATTCCTAACTTCTAGATATGATGCAACAGGTTCTCCCTCCCCTTGGTCAAGTATTTCAGCTAATGTCATCACCATGAGGTCCAGGGAGCCTCTTGCTTTCCTGGCATCTGGGATTTTTTGTTTGCTACCCCCAGTTCTCCATCCCCCTATTGCTACACACCTGTGTTCAATTTCCTGACTCTGGACATCTCCTCCATCTCTTCCTATACCTGATTCTTCTCATCTTTATTCCCTCCCACTCTTCTCACAAGTCCCTCCAACCCTCTCCTTTTCTTGATTATTTTGTTCCCCTGTCTAAATAGAACAGAAGCATCCACTCTTTGGTCTTCCTTCCTCTTGAGCTTCATGTGGCCCCTGAGTTGTATCTTAAGTATTGCATGCTTTTTGCCTAATATCCACTGATCAGTGAGTACAAACCATCTGTTATATTTTGTGACTATTACCTCACTCAGATGATATTTTTGAGATCCATCCATTTCCATGCAAATTTCATGAAGTCGTTGTTTTTTTAATATTTGAGTAGTATTATACTGTGTAAATGTGTACCACATTTTCTGTATCTATTCCTTTGTTGAGGGACATCTGGGTTGTTTCCAGCTTCTGGCTATTATAACTAAAGCCATTATGAACATAGTGGAGCATGTGTCCTTATTACATGTTGGAGCATCTTCTGGTCATATGCCTAAGAAAGGTAAAGCTGGGTCCACAGGTACTACTATGGCCAATTTTCTGAGGAAACGCCAGGCTGATATTCAGAGTGGTTGTACCAGCTTGCAATCCCACCAGCAATAGAGGAGTGTTCCTTTTTCTCCACATCCTCTCCAGCATCTACTGTCACCTGAGTTTTGATCTTAGCCATTCTGACTGGTATGAGGTGGAATCTCAGGGTTGTTTTGATTTGCATTTCCCTGATGACTAAGGATGCTGAATATTTCTTTAGGTGCTTTTTGATTATTCGAGTTTTCTAATTTGAGAATTCTCTTTTTAACTCTAATCTTCATTTTTAATAGGGTTATTTGGTCCTCTTAAGTCTAATTTCTTGAGTTCTTTGTATATATTGAATATTAGCCCTCTATCAGATGTAGGATTGGTAAAGATCTCTTCCCAATCTGTTGGTTGCCATTTTGTCCTGTTGACAATGTCCTTTGCCTTACAGAAGCTTTTGAGGTCTCCCACTATTATTGTGTGCTGTACAATGTGTGCTTTGAGCTTTAGTAAAGTTCCTTTTATAAATGTGGGCGCCCCTGCATTTGGAGCATAGATGTTCAGAACTGAGAGTTCATCTTAGTAGATTTTTTTCCTTTGATGAGTATGAAGTGTCCTTCCATATCTTTTTTTGATAATTTTGCTTAAATGTCTATTTTATTTGTTATTAGAATGGCTACTCCAGCTTGTTTCTTGGGACCATTTGCTTGGAAAAAAAAGTTCCCAGCCTTTTACTCTGAGATAGTGTATGTCTTTGTCACTGATGTGCATTTTCTATATGCAGCAAAATCCTATTTATTTATCCTATTTATTGAATCGTATTTATTTATAGAGTCTGTTAGTCTGTCTTTTTATTGGGGAATTTACTCCATTGATTTTAAGGAATACTAAGGAAAAGTGATTGTTGCTTCCTGTTATTTTTGTTGTTAGAGGTGGAATTATGTTTGTGTGGCTATCTTCTTTTTGGTTTCTTAAAAGAAGATTGCTTTCTTGCTTTATCTTGGTATAGTTTCCCTCCTTGTATTAGAGTTTTCCATCTATTATCCTTGTAGGGCTGGATTTGTAGAAAGATATTGTTTTTGTCAAATTCGGTTTTGTCATGGAATATCTTGGTTTCTCCATCTATGGTAATAGAGAGTTTTGCAGGGTATAATAGCCTGGGCTGGCATTTGTGTTCTCTTAGGTTCTGTTTGACATCTCCCCCAGATCTTCTGTCTTATAGTGTCTGGTGAGAAGTCTGGTGTTATTCTGATAACTCTGCCTTTGTATGTTAGTTGACTTTTTCCCTTACTGCTTTTAATATTCTTTCTTTGTTTTGTGCATTTGGTGTTTTTATTATGTGACAGGAGGAATTTCTTTTCTCATCTAGTTTATTTGGAATACTGTAGGCTTATTGTATATTCACGGGCATCTTTTTACGTTAGGGAAGTTGTTTTCTATGATTTTGTTGAAAATATTTACAGGACCTTTAAGTTGGGAATCTTCACTTTTTTCTATATCTATTATCCTTAGATTTGGTCTTCTCGTTACATCCTAGATTTCCAGGATGCTTTGGGTTAGAAGCTTTTTCCACTTTTCATTTCCTTTGATTGTTGTGTCAATGTTTTCTATGGTATATTCTGCACCTGAGATTCTCTCTTCTATCTCTTTCCTGTATTCTGTTGGTGATGTTTACATCTATGACTCCTGATCTCTTTCCTACATTTTCTATCTCCAGAGTAGTCTCCCGTTGTCATTTCTTTATTGTTTTTATTTCCATTTTTAGATTCTGGATGGTTTTGTTCAATTTCTTCACCTGTTTGGTTGTATTTTCCTGTAATTCTTTAAGGGATTATGTGTTTCCTCTGTAAGTGCTTCTACCTGTTTACCTGTGTTCTCCTGTATTTCTTTGAGAGAGTTATTTATGTCCTTCTTAAAGTCCTCTATCATTATCATGAGAAGTGATTTTAAATCAGAATCTTTTTTCTTTCCTGTGTATTGGCTAATCCAAGGCTTACTCTGGTGGAAAATTGGGTTCCAATGATGACAAGTAGCCTTGGTTTCTGTTACTTATATTCTTGCCCTTGCCTCTCGACATCTGGTTATCTCTGGTGCTAGCTGGTCTTGCTGTCTATGACTGTTGATTGTCCTTCCTGCAAGCCTGTGTGTCAGCACTCCTGGGAGACCAGTTTTCTCCAGGAGACATTTGGGTATGGAGAACTGTGGCACAGTGTCAACTACAGGGCACAGATGGAAACCACAAGGGTCCTACCCCTGGCTGTTCCTCAATCCCTGTGTCCTGATGGCTCTGGGTAGACCCTCTTGGGCCAGGAATTTGAGCAGGAGTTGTGGTCTCACCTGTACTCTCAGGTGTGTCAACACTCCTGGAAGACCACTCTCTCCTGGTGGGTTTTGGGTTTGGAGAGCTGTGCCACAGGGTCACATGGGTGGGTACCACTGAGGTGGTCTTACTGTATGTACTTGCAGGTGTGTCAGGATTCCTGGGAGACCAGCTCTCTCCAAGCAATGGAGAGCTGTAGCCTAAATACATTTCTTGACATAATAAAATTAAAGCTGAAATGAAAGTATGATAAACTCTTCGTAGGATATAAAATATTGAAAAGTAAGTTCTCTGTAAAATTATATATCTCACTATCTTTGTTTACTACTCTTAATGTGTTTCAAATAAAATATTAATAGCTGTGTGTTTACATAAGCATTAATATAGAAGTAACAGTGTATAGGCACTGGATTCAAGTTCTCAGCTATGACGAATCAATTTGTTACATAAACATATTATAATTTAATACATTTAAAATGTGTTGTAATAGTCAATTTCATAGTTTCATCATTGCTACAGAAATACATATTTAATTTCATTAGCTTTTGAACTTTGACAAACCAAATCAATGAATGAGTTATTTTTATGAGTTTCTCCTCTATCCAATGTGACCCCTAATCTCACATATTTTAACATTTTATAGGATGTTTAGTGATAGGTAATGTAAACCATAACGATGAAAGTTGTAAAATCAACTTTATGATTTGTCAGAAGCATTAGTTACTAATAATGCTGGAACAGAGCAAGATGAATAGAAAAATAATTTTCTTAGAAAGTTACTTATCTTTACTTTTGATAAATTCCTTATTAAGAAGATTAAATTAACTATATGTTTTTATAAATACGTTCTGAAACTCCAAAAGGAAGAGTTAAAGCTTAGTCTATTGAGAATAAGTTTAATATTAAACATAATATCTTATTCATGCACTACATGAAATTGTCTTCTATCATTTTAAGATAAAACATTTATACAAAGGTACTAGTGGGTATAGCAAGATCTTGAATACATTGCCTATGCACTGTTAGTTTTATTCTTAAGGCTTATATAAATGGTCAGATTTTTAAATTTTCTTTGAGTGCATTAAACTATGTTGACCTTTAGTATATTAACTAGGATTTTCAGCAAAGATAGTCTCATAAATATGATAATGGATTATTTTATAGAAATAGCTCATTGTTCATATGCAAAGACACGATCACTCTAGAGATCTTATATAAAACTCTAACTTTATTTAGTCTTTTTATTTATTATCCATTTTTTACATGAGTACAATATTTGAACTCATCCATCCTGCTCACCGTGCATTCCCTATATTGTTCGCCTTCAAACATCATGTTTTCTTCTTTTCCTCCTCCTTTTCTTTATTCTTTCATTTATCTCTACTTCTAATAACCACCTGATCATACTTAGTATGACCCATATATACAGGAGTGTGGAAACATATGTAAGAGTATGGGCAACCTAACAATAGCCATGCCCCAAAATGATTTTGTTTTGTTTTGTTTTTAACCAAGTGACATCAATTGATAGCATGTCCTCACTAAGGAATAAGAATTCCAGAGGCCACACCTTTCTTATTTTGAAACTTCAACTAAATCATTTATTTGCATATCTTCAGCATACATATATGCAACAACAACATAATCTCCAGAAGACATTATATCATAGAATTTCTCTACATTACCTGACCCATGCTTTTTTTTTTCCTCTTCTAGGATGTCCTGTGAGGTTTGCTGGGAATTGGTTTTGGTAGTGGGATAGATGTCCAATTTAGAGCTGAATATTTTCGGTCAATCACTTATTCTCTAGAATTTGCCTAGTTAAAAGTTTATTCATGAACTTCCCTAAATTTTAAAAGAAGATTCTTAAATCAAGGTTTACAGAATACACATTATGGTTAGAAGTATAAACATTTACATTTTATTCTGCCAGCATGACCATTTAGCAAACCAAGAATAAAAGGTTCTTCTAGGGTTGGTTACCTCCCTTGCTCTGGTTTTTTGACCAGGTTATCATAAACAGACATAAATCCCTTTCTGTGAAACAGGCCTGTAATTCAATCACATTGTGCTTGATTAAAACCAGAGCAGCCATGACACTATTACATATTCCACTATTATACTGTTAACATACTGGTCACATCAGACTAGTACTAAGGAAGACTACAAATGTCAGATTTTTTCCCCAGACACTTGTGTGGCAACTGCTCAAACTATGAATGCTAAATAACAGGAAGAAAGTTTACTAGCCAGTCTGAAATTGATTTTTCTATATTTTTGCAACCAAACTTGATTGGAGCTTCAGCCATGGGTCTTTAATATAGAGTCATAGTGGGAAAGCAAAAAGAATATCTGTCACTTATGTTGTCTTAGATTCCTCTCAGCTTCCTTACCAATAACTTAAAGAATAGTATTTCATACATTGTATTAATAATTTATTTTTAAATTTGGGTAAATTTTAAAGGTAAATGTTTTCTATATTACTAGCTATACATATTACAGATAATTAATCTATAGCATATACAAAGAATCAAAAACCTAGACAATAACAAAGTAAGACAATTTTTAAAAGGTATGGAACTAAATAGAGATTTCACAGAAGATTAAATGCAGGGTTTGGAGAGGTATCTTACCAGTTAAGAACATGAGTTGCCACTCCAAAAGTCATTGGTTTGGTTCTGAGCATCCACATGTTGGCTCACAACCATTTGTAACTCCATTTACTGGGAATAACATGCTCTCCTTCTGTCCATTTTTCCAAAATAACTGCATCCTGCACAGACATACATGAAGGAAAACAACCATACATATTAAATAAGAATATATTTATTTAAAATAAGAAATGCAAATAACTAAGAAACATCTAAAATATTTTAATAAATGCCTTTAGTATTAAGGTAAAGAAAGATTAAAACTATTTTATAGCTATAAATTGCTGTAGTCAAATGACAAAAAATCATTAGTAACTATGAAAAGTAAGCCCAGCATTATGGAGGGAGAAAAACAACTCATGTGCTGTTGGTTGTTCAGTAAACTAGTACAAACAATCTAGAAATGTCTGAAGACTTCTCAGAAATTAGAAAAAAATTGGTCATATGGTACAGCTATTCTTCTCCCAAGTATGCCCTGAAGAGATTCTATATCATACTATGGAGGTGTATGAAGACCCATGGCCACTACTGATCTTTGAACAACATTTAAAAAATTAATAATGAAAATAATTCAAGTTACATTTGTCTACAAAATTTATGATGTCATTGTTTAAAATAGCTGAGCAATATTTTATTTAAAAAAAACCATGTTCTCTTTATTCATTCTTTAGTTGGGTGACATCTAGATATTTTCCCAGTTTCAGGCCATTATGAATAAAGCTACTATGAACATAGTTGGGCAAGTGTCCTTGTAGGATGTTGAAGCATCTTTTGGGTCTATCTATCTATCTATCTATCTTTCTATCTATCTATTTGATATTAGTACTCTGTCAGATGTAGGGTTGATGAAGATCGTTACCAAATCTCTAAGCTGTGGTTTTATCTTATTGACAGTGTCCTTTGATTTACATAAGTTTTTTAGTTTCATGAGGTCCCATTTATTAATTTCTAATCATAGAGACTGAACCATGGCATTCTATGAAGGATTCTCTTTCACCCCCTTCATATCTCTTCACATCTAAAAAAAAAAAAAAAACCACAAATCTCTTCTCAAGTACAACAGATGCAGTCTTCATTCAGTCAGGTCCCCAGACTATTCTGATAGACCAACTACAACTCGCTCCTCACAGTTGCTTGGATAGGTAGTTTTATGTCACCTTAACACAAGCTAGATTTATCTGAAGGGACAGAAGTGCAATTCAGAAATGCCTCCATAACAGTCAGCTTTAAATCATTTTCTTAATTAGTGATCAATGTAGGAAAGGCACTGTCTGTTTTTGGTGGAGCCATCCCTGTTCTGGTTGTCCTGAATTCTATGAGAAATCAGACTGAACAAGCCATGAGAAGCAAGCCAGTAAGCAGCACTTCTTCATTACTCCTGTATCAGCTCCAGCTTCTAGTTTCTTGCACTGTATGAGTTCTTGCCTGACCAGGCCAGCTCAGTCAGTCAAGAGGGTCTCTAAGGAGAGGGTGAGAATTAAATCAGAAAACACACACACACACACACACACACACACACACACGCACGCACGCGCGCACACACACACACACACACACACACACACACTTAGACAAAACTATAACATGACTCCAGCTAGTGCTGAGGCTGAAGCAGCTTTATTTTTCCCAGTCTGCTTTTACATCATTCTAGGTCCATCCAAAAAACATGGTCAGCTATTAGATCAAAGACAAAGTAATCAAGCAAGGTAGTAAACAAGGAAATCACACAAGATAATAATTAAGCAAAGTAGTAAGGAAAAGTATCACACAAGTTAATAATTATGTAAAGTAGTAAGCAAAGAAATCATACAACATAGTAATTAAGTAAAGTAGTAAACAAAGCCCATAGTCACTTTTTCTAATATTCTTAGCTGAGCCTTCTTTTTTGTCCAAGCCCTGTGACAAATGCCAAAGCCTTAGAAGTGGCATCAAAAGCTCTCAACACTTGTCTTGCTTTTCTTTGATGAAATAAACCAAATAAACTCTTTCATCTCAAAAATATGATTCAAATATGTAGTCCAATTTTTATTTATGAGAAGTGACTGTTAAGATTGCAAGTAAAAAGATTAAATTAACAATATTGCTTTCAATGAGCTCTCCTAGGTAAAATCTTAATATACTATTGTACATATATTTTCTATTACATTGTAAATCAGGTATTATCTTTTGCTTTCTTTATAGACAGTTTATTACCTATTTATCATTTTTAAGTAATGAATTACATTTATTTTACATGTATGATAAAATGACATTGGATTCTCTGAAGCTAGAATTATCTAAGGTTGTGAGCTGCCATGTGCATGCTGACAATTGCTCTCAGGTCTACTGTAAGAACATATGCCTTTAATCACTGAACCATGAAGTCACACCCAATAATCTAAACTGTTATAGTAATTGTGGTAATAATGACTACTAATTATTTACTTAAAACTAACATATAAACCAGTTATATAAGTATATTCAAATCAATTTAAGTTAATATGACCCAAAAGTATTTTTGTGCCTTTGTTTATTTTTGCACTATTATTAATAGTAACTTAGAAATAAATTCACAGTGATGCCCACCAGCAAATGACTACATATAGGTGATGGGTTTGCCTTATAGCCTATTAAGAGATATAAAGTAATGAAATTCTCCCAAATTTTAATAAAGCTGAAAACCATTCTTTTTAGAGAAATAAACCAGACTTATGGATAACACACTGCATGTTTTCTCTTACATATGAAATATATATATGTATTATATATAATATATAATATAATAAAATATATAATATATAACATATATTATTATATGTATATATAACATATATTATATGTATGATATATTATATATTATATATATTATATTATACATTATATATTATATATTTCATATAATTCATATATATAATATATATAGTATATTATATAAAAATATCTTTGTCACATATTGATATACATCTTAAAAGTATGTGTGCATGTGGATTCTCATGATAGAGCAGAAGATATCTTAAGAGAAGTGTGAAATATAAAGGGTAATTGAATATGATTTAAGGAACAAGAAAAGAGGAATATCTGTTAGGATAAAGAAAACCACCATTGGTGTGTATAGTCAGTGAAGAGCTAATATTAGAAGAGACTATAATTTTATACATAAATAAAATGGCCATTATGAAAAACCGATTACTAAGCATACTCACCTAAACCCAATTAAAAGTAAATGTAATTACATTGAAAATTTGCTGCCTTGAGTATTGTTGAATATCTGAGTCACATATAAAATTATTCTTTTCTCAGAATTATTTGTGAAAAATTAATTCCTTTGGTAATCTAAATTTTAGCTGTTAAAACTTTAATTGTTCCATATTCATTATTTGGGACAGCAAATAAGATCTGACTAGAATAAATAGAATTAATTTGGGTAACCTAGGAATAGTTTAGGGAATATTTCTGCATTTCCTTTGCAACAAACCTTCATATCAGTTTAATGTTTGTTTGTGAAAATAAACTCTAATGCTAATACACCAAGAGAGTTAGAACAAGAAAAGATTTCAAAATGTCTATAACCAGTGTGAATCAAGTGTTTATGGAGAAGAAAAATAATAATGAGAAGAGATTCCAGAAGTCAAGGTATTTAGGAAATGATTTGACATAAACAGGAACAGTTACTAAACACATTAATTTAAAATATGTGTTACTGGGATACTTATTATTGATACTCCATTTTGAAAAATGTCAAAAACGAAGTATAAAAAATTTTAAATATGTGTTCTTTTTACATGGCTCCTCAGTTATTAAGTAACACTAAGTAAAAAAGTTAAACAACCAGAACCTCAAAACTCCCAGGGACTAAACAACCAACCAAAGAGTACACATGAAGGGACCCATGGCTCCAGCTGCATATGTAGCAGAGGATGGCCTTGTTTGGGCACCAGTAGGAGGAGAGGTCCTTGTTTCTAGGAAGGCTCAATGCCTCAGTGTGGGAGAACGTCAGAGCAGTGAGGTGGGAGTGGGTGGGTAGGAGGGGGAACCAGGAAAGGGGATAACATTTCAAATGTAAATAAATAAAATATCCAATAAAAAAGTAATATTCTACTTTATTGAATTTCCCTTGAAATGTTCGTTAAATTGTCATAGAAATCATTATTATAATATGCATTATATTAAATTTTACTGTATATTTTTATAAAATATTTTATTAGACCTAAATACAATATTCATTAAATAAATATTGCTGATGAGGGGGCTCAACTGATAAAATGCATGGGAACTTAACAAAATGCGATTGATCCATTTGAAACTCCTTGACCCTGGTAACCAAATGAAAAGAAAATTTATAGATGTATTTTCTTTATAATTAGAGAATACTTATAATAAGGAGAAGGGGAGAGATGGAGACAAGGGAAAGGTCTGAAAGTTTCTGAGCTAGAATACCTTGGGTATTTACTATGGAATTAAAAGGGAGACACCAGTACAATGGGGTTGAAGGCAAAAATTGTTTCTGGAAAGTTGTCCTGTGACTCCTTATGTGTGATGTACCACATGTGCAGTTGTACGCATGAACACTCACACTCACACACATGCACAAATACATAGAAAAGATAATAAAATCTAAATACAATTTTTTCTACTTTTTTCTGTATACTACTCCAATGATCCTTCTTCTTTTTATAAAATCATACTTCTTCAGTTAAGAGCACAAGACTTAAAATTAATTTATGGATTTACTTTTAGAGATTTACTCTTTATGTGATACAGCCAGGACTTCTTGATTTATATTAATCTATATCAATGGAAATGCAAGTCAGATATTTTATATTATAACATTGCAGCATAAAATATCTCTTTAAAGTTTCTGTGCAAATGATAAATATTTATACAACTACCACTTAGTAATGATTCACTATGTTGAAGCCTAACCTAGTGTGTTATATTTTTTGCATTATAATTTTTAAATTATAAGATGTTAGATCAAAACAGAAAGTACATTTCAAATGAAGTGGATTTTAAGTCTTTTCATTAGGTCTTATTTATCATAAAGTATATCTCTCTAAATAAAACTTGAGGAAGGAAAAGAATATTTATGTGTAATCATTTGTGTAAAATAACGAAATAGTAAGATGTAGTGGCGAAATCTATAATTACAACACTTGATAGGTTGATTCAAGTTAGTTAATGCCAAGTCCCACATGGCCATGTTAGGGATAGAATGACATGGTTTCTGGCCCTTGAACAGAGCCAGCAGGGCATGGGCCTCCACAAGTGTTGGAGGTTGCTGAGTGTGGGGCTTTTTTTGTATAAAATATAAACATGTTATTTTATGTTCCTCCTTCAGGAAATATTTTCCCTGTCAAGGTTATCAGGAAACATTCCCTCTGCCAATGTCAAGAACTCCATGATCATTAGGAAGAGCATGAGTGCTGGAGTCAAGTGTGTGTCTATGTTCTCAGCAACAGTGCTAAAATGCTGTGATCTTCAGGACAGAAGGGAAGCTGGGGTAATGACTGAATTGATGTGTAAAAAAAGATTGGGCTTGTGACCTATGAGAGATGAGCTATCAAGAAGCTTTTTTAGAAGAGCAAGAAAAGTTGTCTTGAGCAGAACAGAAAGAGAGAGAGAGAGAGAGAGAGAGAGAGAGAGAGAGAGAGAGAGAGAGAAATCTAGAAAGCTGTCTTCAGCAGCTTTGATCCACAATTTCACTAAGTCAATTATTTCACAACTCTCAGAAGACACCTCCTACCTCAGAACCCTTCTCCAAGCTGAGGCAGGTCCTTGGCAAGTGAAGAACAGTTTAGACTACAAAGTAAGATCAATCTTAGACTACAGTGCCCTTGTTTAAAATACATAACTACACACACACACACACACACACACACACACACACACACATACACACACATGAGCACAGGACACACACAAGCATGTATTAAACCTGTCACTTAATTCTCCTGAGTCAAGGTTACATAAGTGTGGAATATACATTTTGCTTACACAGTACACATTTTCCAGCAATTGTGGCTTAAGATAATGAAAGTGTTATTTTATAGTGTCCTTTTAAAATCACTAAAGAATTGAACTTACCTAGGAATTATATGGGCAGAAAAAAGTAATTCTCAACTAAATATCACTTTTTAAAATACATATACATCTCTATCAAACTGTGATCTATCTTCTGTATTTGCTAGGAGTATTCTGCTTTTGTTTTTCTTTATTTTTTTGTTTTTGTTTTGTATTTCCATTCCTTGACTACAATGCTTCCTGAATCTTTGTAACAATTCCCTATGCTTATTCTACAAATAAAAAGTTTTAGACAAAAAAATCTTAATATTTTTGTTATAATAGATTTGGTTTTGATTTTAATACTGTACAATTTTGAAAATAAACAAATCTGGTTGGCATATTTCCTTGTTGCATTCTCATGATTACCCAGTAACATTTGTGCCCAAGCATGTATTGTCTGCACCACTACTTGTAACCTCTTTGATGCATGTTAGTTAAAACACAAATTTTGATATTAATTTCCATTTTAATGACTGATGATTCTTATATTGCCTGTGTATTAGTTCTGCTAACTTTTAGTAACCTGATTTTGGCTCACTTTTTCTTATATTAGGGAAGTATAATCTGATTATTTTCTAAAGCCTTCCTTTGAACTTTTATTATTTGTTTTATTAGCAATATTTTATCTATGTAAAGTTTTTGGTTACCATTGCTCCTCATAGCTAGTTGTTCTTTGTTTTTCATGTAGGTGTGTACAGATACTGTATATATGAACTATAGATAGGTGATAGATTAATGGATATATACGCAGAGGTAAATAAATCATAGGTAGGTATATAAAAGATGATAGATAGATAGATAAATAGATAGATATAAACAATAGATTCATTCACACTATCTATCAGTTCTATTTTTCTAGAGAACTCTGACTAATATAATCATGTTGGTACTGCTCAAAAAATCAAACTGTATAGAACTAGAATATTTCTCAGGATGGAATACAAGACGATAAGATACTTTACAGTGAAATGATATCCCCCATTAATTGCACAGGTTATATCCACAGAACCTTAGCAACATGACAACTTAAATATGAGATGAACCAGAACAACAACAATATTTTGCTTATATGGAAAGTAAAGCCATGAGATCCTTCCACTAACCAAAGATATACAGGAAAATAAGGTATGTTGAAGAAATTATATTTTTCCCACAGAAAAGACATACCAATCGATTATTCAATATCAAATGGTAGCCCTGAAATATTTCAAACAGATAGATAATAGAGAAGTAGATAGATAGATAGATAGATAGATAGATAGATAGATAGATGATAGATAGATGATAGATAGATAGATAGATAGATAGATAGATAGATAGATAGATAGATACTTATAAAGGAGGCTATACATTTTAAAGAGAACAGAGAAGTTTATTTGGGAAGAGTTTGAATGACCACTATAGGCTCATATATTTCAATGTTTGGATCTTAGTTGGTGGACTCATTAAAAAATATTAGGAAGTGTAATCTTGTTGGAGGAGGTGTGCCACTGTTAATGAGCTTTGAATGTTAAAGCCAGATTCAGTGTCTCTCCCAATGTCTGCAACTTTAGAGTAAATTCCCATATACTGCTATAGCATCATGCCTGTCTGTTTGCTGCTGTGCTTTATGTCACAATGTACATTCTCTGAAACTCTAATCAAGCCTCCAATTAAACATTTTCCCTTATAAGTTGTATTGTAGGTCATGGTGTCATTTCATAGCAATGGAAGAGTAACTAAAACAGAAATTGGTATAAAGAATGAGATATTGCTCAGAGAGGCCTGACCATGCTGATTCATAGAGAAATATGGAAATCTTGGAAAATTCATGAAATGCTTTGGTTAACGCTGAATAAAGAATCTTAATAAAAGTACAGAAGATGTCAATGCTGAAGAAAAATATATTGTTGAGGACAAACTCAAGCAGTTTCAGAGGGAAAGAGTATTACAGACCATTCTTAAGATATTTTGACAAATCGTGTAGATAATTTGCCCTAAGAAGCTTCTAAATGCTAAATGGAACAATTTGGGGCTAATATCATTGGTAGAGATAATGCAAAACAAATAGTATCTCTTCTCTCATTTGGTTTATTTGTTTCATACATGCATATATGTAATGATGTATATTTTAAGTAAATATGAAATAAAATTCTAAAATGATTCATGAGATTTCATTACACATTCTTAATATCATCTCTCCTTACTTTCCTCCTCTTTCTTCGTATTTACACCACCGTCATATTAGTTCCATTTACCCCTTTACATCTCCTGAATCTTGCTATTCCCATTTCTACCATCATCCCAATGTCCCATTTCACTTTCTTTATATCTATGATTACTCCAAGTTACAATTCATATTTGAAGATTTGGAGCTTGGCAACTCAGAGGGGGAAAAACCTTCCTTTTGTAATTTGGTTACTTCACTCAGGATGATATTTTCTAGTTCCATTAATTTACCTAAAACTTTCTCAAATTCATTGTTTTTAATAGCTGACTGATACTCCATTGTGTAAATGTACCACATTTTTTGTATACATTCCTCTGTTCAAGGACATCTGGGTTCTTTCCAGCTTCTGGCTGTTATAAACAAGGCTGCTATGAACATAGTGGAGCATATGTCCTTGTTATATGTTGGAGCATCTTCTGGGTATATGCCCATGAGTGTATAGCTGGGTCCTCAGGAAATGCTATGTCCAATTTTCTGAGGAATCACCAGATTGATTTTCACAATGGTTGTACCAGATTGCAATCCCACGAACAATGGAGGAGTGTTCCTCTTTCTCCACATCTTCAAAAGCATCTACTATCACCTGAGTTTTTTATCTTGGCCATTCTGACTGGTGTGAGGTGGTATTCACTTACTGATAATTAGATATTAGCCCAGAAGCTTGCAATACCAAAAATTCAACTCACAGACCACATGAAGCTCATGAAAAAGGAAGACCAAGTGTGGGTGTTTTGGTCCTTCTTAGAAGGAGTAACAAAATATTCAAGGGATCAAATATGGAGACAAAGTGTGGGACAGAAACTGAAGAAGGGGCTGTCTGGAGACCATCCCACCTGGGTATCCATCCCATGTGCAGTCACCAAAGGTAGACACTAATGTGCATGTCAGGAAGTGCATGCTGACAGGAACCTGATACAGCTGTTTTCTTAGAGATCTGCGAGAATCTGATATATTTAGAGGCAGATGCTCACAGCTAACCATTGAACTGATCAAGGGGTTCCCAATGGAGGAGTTAGAGAGAAGATTGAAGGAGCTGAAAGGGTTTGTGGCCCCATGAGGAAAGTAACAATACCAACCAACTAGAGTTCCCAGTGTCTAAACCACTTTCTGGGAGCACATAGGGAAGGACCAATAGCTCCAGGTGTATGAGTAGGAGAGGATGGCCTTGTCTGGCATAAGTAGGAGAGGAGATCCTTGGTCCCATGAAGGCTTGGACACTAAGTGTGGGGGAATTCAAGAGTGGGAAGGTGGGAGTGGGGGGATCGGTGGGGGCACATCCTCATAGAAGCTGGAGTAGGGGGAATGGGATAGGGGATTCCCAGGAAAGGGGAAAATGGGGCAAGAGGATAACAGTGAAAATGTAAATAAAATATCAAAAAGAACCTTTCATCCCAGATTATTAAATTGGCTGTGGAAATCCAAAAGCTAATTCTCAATCTTGAGGACAATGATCTTTATCAGGTAAGCCATCTTCTCAACCCCTTATTAGTCTTTCTTTTCTTTCCAACTCATTGTAAGTACACCCCATTAAATAAGACTCATATTGACCTTTCTTAGTGTGCCTGTAATAGTGTGTCCTTCATAATATATTATTCTTACCCCTCTAACTTCTCTTCCTGATACCTACATGCTTACTGTTGATTTCCGCCCCCCCTTTGGGAATTCCATTTCCTTTTTTCTTAAAGTATAATATCATTTCAAGATTTATGCCTAGTAGTTCTAAACTTTATATAATATTTTAACTTTTTTGATGTTTTCTTTTATGAAAATCATCTGCTGCCTATTTCTATATTTTCAGAAATCATTATGGACATAGAGTTTGGCATGTATTTCATCTAATACAAGAATTCATGTGATTATTGTTTTTGCTTCTAAATAAAACATATGTTCTCTCAGACATATATAATTAGGAAGTCATGAAATCTAGCAATTAAGGCAATAAATGTTAATTTCATTTTATTACACTATTAAAATTGAGCTAATTAGCGTCATTTCTGTTAAAGTTGCTCGAATGAGTTTTACTCACTATTCGAATCTCCTTTTAAACTTTCTGTTGCCCAGAAAGGAATTGTTATCTCAGCAATGAAACAGTGCACAAAGATCATGAACTATGAAAATAGTTTGAAATAATCTGAAAATAAGTGAAAAATCCTATATGACAACACTCCAAATTTTGAATACCACTATCCAAAAAATACAGTATGTAGTGATGAATTAATTTTCATCTGCCCATACAGGTCTTGTTTACTGCTGGAAAATCTCTTAGGGAATTATATTGCATTAAAAGATTAAATGGCAATACCTTTTAATCTTTTCATTAGAATCAGAAAGTACACTTACAAAAGTGCAATGCTGCTTCATCATTAATGCTCTAAATAAACCAAGACCAGTGGACACTACTCTAGAGTGAATAATGGATGTCTACTTCATAACTATTGTAATTATCATATTTAATGCTGCCATGACAGAGTGTTATTTTAAAAAAAGAAATCAAGAGCACTAGAAGTTAACAACTTTTGCTCCATTTTATTCTTTATTGCATGGAATTTTGAGATAATGCAGTTTGTCAGTAAAAACATAAGAGACAGTAATGACAAATGAAAATATCTTTCCTGAATGATAGCATAATTATATTATAGCATAGCACCAAAAATTTTTGTCTTATTTAATAAATTAACAGTGTCTTCTTTTTTTCATTAAACTGGGTACTTGGCACTGGGCATTTAAAATATGCTTTTTCTCAAAGGCTCACAATATGCTTTACAGTGTATGTTGCTTTTATTGTAGCACATTTGTTACCACTGATAAACCTTATATCTCATTCGCTAACCTCTGTTATTTAATTCGTGTTTAAGTTGACAATGTGAGTTATAAAGATTTGTGAGTTTTGAAAAATACATGAAGTTTTCTACATTTAATACAAGAATACGAATACTAATATACTGCTCTAAAATGCAGCAGTGTATCACCTATTTAGGACTATTATGTTTCATCCACTGATCACTTATTTATTATTCATTGGCTTTATTATTTACTGAAATTTGTGTAATAAGAATCAAACATAATTGTTACGAGATTAACTTTTGGTAACATTCAACATTTGAGTAATTAATTGTGACATGAAAGATAGCTTACATACCAAATTACATTTCAAAGAGATAGCATCATTGTGAATTCCTAAAACCAATGAAAAGCATACTGTTAATTCTCATTCATTAAATTATTTAATATTGTTTGTGTTCAGAATTTCCACAATTAGAAAATATGTATTAATATGTATTAATTTCTATGGCACACATATTTCATTTTTTTTCTGTTTATACTACAAGAAAATATTGGGAAAAAGTAAATAAGAATAAAAGCCATTGAGATGCCTTAATGGTATTATTTTTATCTATTATAGATTTTATATTAGAGATTATAAAAGAATTGGAGTTTGGAAGATAAAATCAATTGTTTACCCTAAATAAACAAAGAACATAATTTTACAAACTAATATAATTGTTTCTTTATAATGACTAGGAAAATGGTTTTACATAAAAATATATCAATAGTTCTAAAAATATTCATGTATGAAAAATAGTCTTATTTCACATAAGAAACAATGCTTTAAACAAAGTAAATATTATGGTGAAGTTTGTATCTAAATTACTCTACAGAAATAATTAGAGACAGGATTTTTAGTGGATGATTCTCTAAAAAATATAGAAAGTAACTGAATGAAGAAACACAATTGGAACACGTGTTTTTGAGATGCAGTTTCCTGTAATCAGATATCTCAAAGACACTAACAATCATTAATGACTGAGAGAAAGAATAAAAGTTGGGAATTAAGCAGAGATAGAAAACCAAGTCATCTTCCTTAATTGTAAGTACTTAATGAATATCTTTCATATTTCTCTAATATTATGCTATTATACTTTGATTTTGCAGTAAATATACTGGTAAAATTTGTCAACTGGAAATTAAATCAGTGTAATGATCTCTTATACAACTACTAACTCTTTGAAAATATATATTTGTTCTACTTGTATATTTGAGAAAAATTCCTAAGAATTACATGTGAATTTCTATTTTTCTAAAATGTAATAAATAAAGATGTTGCATAGTGTTTTAAATTAGAATCATTTACCTGGTGAATGTATATTTTGTACTAGACATAAAAGGTAGAAAAATATTTCATTTCCTCTGTTATTTTGAGTATAGAAACCTTATTTTCTAAACTAATTCTTTGAAGTTTTCAGCTCTTGAAAAAGTGCCTTAGAAAATATTAATAAGTACTAGAAAAAAATCTACACAGGAAAAAATCTAAAATGTCATTTTTACACGTAAAATGCTAAATATTAGTTGACTTATGACTTGCAAAGTGACAAAACAGTGGATTTCATTAATAGGGAACTAATAGTTACTTAGGAGACAGGGTCCACTAGCACCCACCCTTCGTGAGCATCTTCTGGCAGTTGATGGTTCTAGGAAAGGAACACAATTAATTTTTTGTATCACCACTTGTAAGATCCTCATGCTGCTATAAATAACTTCCTCAAAATGGTCATTTAAGTGACCCTAATGTCACAAATGAAGAAATCATGGCAGCATACAGACATGCACACACAGAGACACACACCCAGACACACATATACACAGTTTCACACACTGAGGGGGGGGAGGAGGGGAAGAGGGAGGGGGAGGGGGAGAGAGAGGGAGAAGGAGAGGGAGAGGGAGAGGGAGAGGGGGAGAGAGATAGGGAAAAAAGAGAGAAATGATAATTCACATACAAAGACATGAAAGCAAACAGACAATTAGTTAGCAAGATGGAAAAATCAGTAATACAATTGCAGAGATAAGAGAGAATTATCCATATGGATATAACCAAAACATATATACATATAAAATATGATAATAAACACATTAATTTATATAATTATTATAGAGTAATAAAAAGTGATGACATTTGTAGAAAGTACTATTAGCAGAAGTCATAAGCAATTTAATCATTAAAGAATGTCAATGAAGTGACATGTACCTGGGAAAGGAAAACAATGTCTTCAAGGGACACACATAGGCCATGATAAACAGAAAATGGAAAGTGTTCACATGCAAAATATTTTATATTTCTGAAAATTTCCTTCTTAGACATTTTTAATAATCAACTTAAAGATTATTGATTTTAACAAGTAATATTTTATGGTCTTTCCATTTTAAAACTGTTTCCAGAAAATTCAATGTATTTATAAAATCTGACTTCTACATTTATACTTTGAAAATTCTTTTTTATATATGTGAACTTTGCATTGGAAACTCGTTAGTTTAATTATTAAGCTTAGATAATGTGCAATTTGAAAATATGAGGCCTTTGATCCCTAACCTTTCTAATCTTTTTTAGAACTAGTACAGCATTTTCATATTTATTAATGTACTTCTTCTTAGATTCTTCCTTAATTTGATTTTACCTGACATATATGGTAAGAAAATAGAAGCACACACATTCCAAGAGAAATATTTTATAATAATGCAAAATTAAGACAGCAAAGGATAATTTTCATTTAATAGAATTAAGTTTCAACCTTTAATTTATTATAAATTACGTTATGGATCATCTAAAATCCTTTGAAATAACTGGGATTCATCTGAGAGAAAGACCATATGACTCATGTTAAGATACAAAGAAAGATAGCATATACACCATGCAAGACACATGTACTAAGCAAGACAATCATGACATCTTCTCAGCCTAATCAAGACTTTCAGTTATCATCCACACTTTACTCCCACCCCCTTGTTGTTATGGACACAGGTAGCCTTCCCATTGAGTTTCTTTATTTTATCTTTTTTGAAATATAGTTTAGAACACATTTACATTATTTCTTTTATAAATATAAATCTTTCAGAATAAAATTTATTTATTTTACAATCCAAAGCATCAGTCATATTGATGCAATCCTGTAATCTAAAATCTGGAGGCCATAAGCAATAGATTCTAATACTGAGTTCCAGGCAAGCATGGACTAACTATATCAATAAGCATGACAATGTTGACAAAAAAATCCACAAGTCTCAGCCCTGCATAAAGAACTACTGGTGAATGAGGAATAGTGAAAATAAGAGAAGAGATTCTTTGCCAGCAGGGAGGGAGCTCACCAATTCATTATCCAGTAACAAATGATCACTAATGAAAATGTGCATGCAAACAACAGTATAAATATTGACCAGGTTATATTTATAAATATGTTTGTTCCAGCTATCCAGCTAATTTTATATAACTAGACTTTTACTGACTCTTCTGGGAGGAGGAAGCCTCAATAGAGAAATTAGCACCATAAGTTTGGACTCAAAAAAGCAGGTAGGGTATTTTCTTAATCAGTTATTTAAATGAGAGGGAAATGTCCATTGTGTGGGTTTCTCTCTGAGATGGTTATTCTAGGATCTATAAGAAAGAAGACTGAACAAGCCAAGTAAAGCAAGCTAATAAGCAAGACTAGTACATGACCTTTGTATCAGCTCCTGTCCCCAGTTCCTACACTTTCAGAGTTCCTGTCCTGACTTCCTTTGATTATGAACTGTGATTACAGAAATATAAGCCAAATAAACCCTTTCTTCTACAGCTTGCCTTTTTGTCATTGTGACTCATCAAAGCACTAGTAATCCTAACACACACACACACACAAACACACACACATACACACACACACACACACACTAGATACTGTTATTTATATATCTATCATAATATTCTGACCCATTTAAAAATAATATAATTAAATCGGTATAATAGATATTTTTTGCATTCTCTAATACTTTCAATGTCAATTTATTGCAAATTAGAATCCTTCATATGTCTATCAAATTTCAGCTGGTTATAGTGACACTTCCAATTTCAATAATTAGGTGATAGCAAATGAACATGTGAGAGTTTAAGGTTGGCCTAGGATACATAGTATGTTCTTGGAAAGCCAGAGCTACAAAATGAAACTTCATCATAATAATTTAGGGTGGGGTGGAAGAGGTTTAGAATGAAAAATAAATCTAAAATGGAGAAATGAAAATGACTAGGAATATCTTTTTTAAAGTGTTCAATGTCATTGTTGATTAAAAATCTACAAATGTAAACTACTTTTAGTTTCCATATCTCCCTAGTCAGAATGGCTACTACCAAGAACAGAAATGATTGCAAATGTTGATTGATTCAGATTCAGGGAAAAGACAAGTTTAGAAGTTGTGGATGAGTGTGTAATCAAGCAGCCATGCTGGCTGCATCACTCCCAGGTATATGCCTACAAGTGTGTCCTACTGCAGAGACACATGTTACAGAGCACTATGTGTATTTCTGCTTTCCTATGAATGGCAGAAATGAAATTGACTTGATCTGTAGAAACAGTTCAGTGGATTAGAAAAAGTATGGCATATTTTCATAATGCATTATTGCTCACTTGTAAAGAAAAATGAAATAATCAAATTTGCAGATATGGATGTGAAATTAATGGGACCGGAAGAAATATACTGAATAAGGTGACTGAGACTAAGACACACACAGCAAGTTCTCTCTCATATGGGGATGCAACTGTCAAGTATTCTGTTTGGTTTAGAGTTAAAGCAAAGTGGAAGCTGAAAAAGTAGAAAGGGAATTTTGGGTGGTAAGATATTAAAGGAGTAGATATGGCAGTCTTTTTCCTTCTGCCTGCCTTTGGATGAATGTACAGAATTTTCAGCTTCTCTAGTTCCATGACTGCCTAGAGGCTGCCATGCTCCCACCTTGATAATAATGGACTGAAACTCTGAACCTGTAAGCCAGCCCCAATTAAATGTTGCCCCAATATAAGAGTTGTCTTGGTCATGATGTCTTTTCAGAGCCATAAAACCCTAAGACAGTTACTTTGGTAATGATCATGCTATCAACTTTTTTTGACTAATTAAACTATATTCTTTTATATGGGCTACTCCCATTCCTAGCCAAAGAAATGTCTATTTGCAAAGAGAGGCAGAATATTGAAAGTTATATACTTTCTATACCAGTTGATTACCATGCTGAGATTAGGAGTTTGACTTTAATGTTACTTTTTCTTTTTTAAATCAAAATGAGGTCATTGGGTTTTGGATTTTGTTTGGTTGGTTGGTTTTTGTTTTGTTTTGTTTTGTTTTTTACTTGAAATCTGGTTCAAAACTCTTATTTCTCTAAGGAAAAGGGTCATGAGTGTTGCAGAAAAGGAATAGAGTAGACATAGCCTATTGGGCCACCAATCTGTCCTCTTAGTTTCCTGACTAAGGTTTCTGTGGGGAGCCAACAGAAAGCAGCTATCATCCTTGTAGCCATCTTGAGCCATATACCCTGGCAAAGAGACTTGATTACATCAGCCTACAACAACTGAGCACACTCTGATAACATCTTGTTTTAGATACCCAGGATCTTCCCTTGGGTATGTGAGACTTAAAGGTGTGATTTAGATTTAAGGACATGACTTACAAATCAGATTTAGAGACAAGGCCTAAGGGCATAACTTAAAGGCGTGACTTAGAAGAGTTGAGTACAACTTGAAGAAGGAATTAGGCACTTGAGTCTTGGCACTTGGAGGAAGAGCTTGGAATTAGACATTAGGCACTTTGCACTTAGAAGAAGTAACTTGGAACTTGGAGGCACTAGGGACTAGGAACTAGGGACTAGGAACTCAAGACTTGGGACTTAGACTAGGAAGAGAGACTGAAGAATAAACAGGATTGAATTGCACTCTGTCCAGTCTCCATTCTTCGAGTCCATCCTCACTCTCTCTCTTGCTGAACCCCAACCCGCAGACTGGAGCTGCTTGGGGCAGTGAGGGGTAACAAGTCAGTCCCCAAGGCTTTTGACAGTGCAGGTCTCAACACTGACAGAGTAGCCTGTAACATTGTGGCCCCCAAACGTAGGGCAGCTCTGGCCGCAACATTTTTTGGTGCCTAATATGGGGCAGCAAGAATGAGAGATCCAGTGAAGGATGTTACTGGAAGAAAATTCAGAGGTGAAATGACAATGATAACCGAGGGAATCTGCCACGTTGAGAAAGGTAAGTCATGTTAATGAAAATGGGGCAAGAAATAAGTTAGCCTGAACTCAACTCTCTGTTTTTATTTTGCTGTTTGCTGCTCATGTGTGTTAATTGTCTGCTTTTGTTTTATGGTTTGAATGCGGTCTTTCATGTTCAAAATAGAAAGAAATGTATTTATCCGAAATTAGAATCTAAAATACAACCAAAGGTTGATGATGATTTGTCAGAGCCAGATTGTGCTGACCTAGAGGAAGAGGCAGCCGAACATTATGACCCTGAATGTCCCTCTTCCCAAAGGCCCCCTTCCTACTTGCCTCCACCTATACGTGCTCGCTCAATGGAGATGGTGGTTATAGATCCCAGATGGGAATTCCAGGAAAAAATATCTGTTCTTAAGCAACAAATAGAGTTACAAAAAGAGTATCAGGACTTAATTATTCAGCTACAAAAATTAAAGACAGGGAAGATGTCTCGAGAGGTAAACTTCGAAAATCCCCGGCTCCTTCCATTCCTCAACCAGGAATCCAAAGGCAGTCCCTATCACCTAGCTTAAGATTAGCCACAGATCATCCAGAGAAGGGAGACACTGAGGCTTTCCCTGTATCAGAGACCAAAGATAATCAAGGGGTTGCTTGGAGACATCACACAGGGTTTAATTTTCAAATTATTAAGGAATTAAAAAATGCAGTATCACCATATGGTGCCACTGCTCCCTTTACTCTTGCAATTTTAGTTTGTCGCAGAGGAGTGGCTGACTCCTAGTGATTGGAATACATTATCGAGAGCAGTTCTTAGCTGTGTTGACTATCTTATTTGGAAATCAGAGTATCATGAGAATTGTAAAGAAACAGCTAGGAGAAACATTCAAGCAGGTAATGGTTGGTCCTTTGATGCCTTAGTAGGAGAAGGGCAATTTGCTTCTAGTGATAACCAGATGCAATATGACCCAGGCTTATTTGGTCAAATTCAAAATGCAGCCATGAAGGCTTGGAGTAAACTCCCAGCAAAAGGAGACCCTGGTGTGTCCTTAACAGCAGTCAGACAAGGACCTGATGAACGATTTTCTGATTTTGTTCATCGATTAATGACAACAGCAGGGAGGATTTTTGGTAATGCAGAGGCAGGAGTAGATTATGTGAAACAACTTGCATATGAAAATGCCAATCCTGCCTGCCAAGTGACCATTAGACCCTACACGAAAAAGACAGACCTTACGGGGTATATCAGACTCTATTCTGATATAGGTCCCTCCTACCAACAGGGCTTAGCTATGGCAGCTGCCATGCAAGAACAATCAGTAAGAGATTTTTTGGCAAGTAGAGACAGAAAGGCATGTTTTAAATGTGACAAGCCTAGACACTTTGCAAGAGATTGCAAGGCAGAAAATGAGTTAACCCAGAGACAGCCCAGAAAACAGCCTGGGCTCTTCCCACTTGCAAAAGGCATTGGGCTAGTGAATGTAGGTTCAAAAGAGACACACAGGGAAACATTTTTTTCCCATCATCAGGGAAACAGGAACAGGGGCCAGCTCCAAACCCTGAACCAACACAAGCCAAAACAGGCTTATGGAACAGTCAGTTTCATACCAACAAACAACAACCCCTGTCTGAACTCAGTCGAGCAACACCAGGAAGCACAGGACTAGACCTCAGTTCTGCCACCCACATAATATTAACCCCAGAAATAGGATCACAGGCTTTACCCACTGGAGTGTTTGGACCACTCTATCCAAATGTGTTTGGCCTGATAGTGGGAAGAAGCAGTACTACTGTGCAGGGACTACAAATTTTTCCTGGAGTAATAAATAATGATTATAAAGGTGAGATTAAGGTAATGGCTCAGGCAATTCAGAATATAGTCACCATTCCTACAGGAAGGAGGATAGCTCAACTATTGTCACTTCCATTGTACCCTACTAATCACAAATATAAGAATCCTACAAGAGGGGATCAAGGCTTTGGCTCCTCTGATGCATACTGGGTACTACAGCCTATTGTTGAACAAAAACCCATGATGATACTATGGCTGGATGGAAAGGCATTCCAAGGCTTGGTTGACATAGGAGCTGATGTGACTATCCTAAAATAAAGTGATTGGCCTGCCACCTGGCCTCTGACCCCAATCTTAACCAATTTAAGGGGTATTGGCCAAAGTCAAAATCCACTACAAAGCTCTAAGGTGCTGATGTGTAAAGATAAAGAAGGTAATACAGGGACTATACAACCCTATGTCATCATGGGTCTCCCCATTAATCTCTGGGTCAGAGACCTGTTATCCCAGTTGGGACTGATTATGTGCAGTCCTAATGATGTAATCATGGCTCAAATGATAAACTCTGGATTTTCCCCCAGGGAAAGGATTAGGAAAAAGTGAAGAAAGGATTATCTAACTTGGATCAGGCCATAAAGGCTCATGAGTTACATCACCTTAATTCTAAAACTTTAAAAATTTTGTTTAAAATTATCAGAGAACAAGCTAGACAAAGTGTTAAACAATGTCAATCATGTGTTACACTTTTACCAGTTCCTCATTTGGGTGTAAATCCAAAGGGCTGAAATCAAACAGTCTCTGGCAAATGGATGTTACTCATTATAATGAATTTGGCAATCAAAAAAAAATATAAATGTGTAGGAAAAAAATATGACTAGTGTACCCAGTGCTGTGGGTAGTTGGCTGGGAATGCTCTGGGTTCCTCCAGCTGGAAGTTGGGCCTCAGCTGCTCATTAACTAAAAGGCTCTCCCAGGCTCGGCTCCTCAGTATTCCTCATGGTGGCGCAGCCCCAACACACGAGGAAGTCCTTGGGTTTTCAAAACCGGTTTATTCACAAGGCAGATGGTGGATGGATCTGGATGCATACCCCCTAAAACCCAGGATGGACCTGAGTTAAAAGGGGAGGGGAGAAGGGGGAAGGGGCTGGGGAGGATTGTTTAATAGGCTCCACCTCTGGCCTTCAGGTACCTCATTAGTATGTAAATCTCTCTAGGGCCACTCCCTCCACCTGTGTACCTGACTGAAGGGTGAAGGTGGAATGGAGATTAGACCTTGTGTTAGGTCAGACATACTTGTAAGTGTAGATACATACTGTGGTTTCATTTATGCAACATTACAATCTGGAGAAACAAGCAAGCATGAGATCACTCATATGCTTGTTGCAATTGCTGTATTGGGTGTACCTAAACAGATAAACACTGACAATGGCCCAGGTTATACAAGCTCCAGATTCCACCAATTCTATGAAAAATTGGGAACACTACATAAAACAGTTATCCCATATAATCCACAGGGCCAAGGTATGGTAGAAAGGGCGCATCGAACCATTAAATGTCAATTTGAAACAATTAAAAAGGAGGAATGGTACCCTACCAAGGGATCCCCCAGAAATATCCTTCATCACACTCTCTTTATTTTAAATTTTTTAACTTTGGATTCTGAAGGAAAATCCGCTGCAGATAGATTCTTGCATCCTGATACCAAAAAGAATTTTGCAACAGTCCTCTGGAAAGTCCCATTAACTAGAACCTGGAATGGGCCAGATCCAGTGCTTATCTGGGGAAGTGGTTCTGTCTGCATATATTCCCAAATGCAGATGCCACATGCTGGCTGCCAGAGAGACTGATTAAACAAATAGACAACAATAACAAATCCAGGGAGAAGAAACCCCCTGAGAAGCATAATTTTTCTTTGCAGGAAACCTGAAGATGCTTCTTAATTGCCTTTAAACTGGAACGGATGAACCAGCAAACCTGACTTGGGAAGTCCCCAGTGTGGAAGGAGACACCACCACCCGTACCTCCAAGGTGGCTCTATAGAACTCTTGGTTCCCCAACTTATAATTAAGAGGTGAACGTTGTTTAGATCAAAGAGAAAACCCACTACCACAGTTACTATATTTGTTTTTTGGGTTTGAGATTGACTAGAGCAGGAACGGGGATTTCCTTATTTGTTTTGTTAAGATCAAAACTATGATCAGTTCTGTATTTCTATAGATTTAGATTCTGCTATAACACATTTTTAAACAATAGAAGAGGCTTATACTTTTTACTCCTTGGACAGAGGGAGTTATGTGTTGTCCTTAAAAAAGAGTGTTGCTGTTATGCTGACTATTCAGGCATTGATAAGTCTCTTGTCTCTCGGGCCCATGCTGTTCAACAAACTGATGGCTTTTGTATGACAACAGATATATGCTATTCAAATGAAACCCATTCAGGTCTGTTATTATAGGCTGGAAGTAGGGGATTGTAAAACCTCTGTCATCATGACTAATGAGGTATATCCCCTAACTTAAGTGCTAAGCCGGATAGTCAAAGACAGGTAAGAGAACACTTCAAGACCCTTACCCCTAAAAAGGGAGGCCTCACCATCCTAAGACAGGAGCTCAACCAATGGCTGTTGAGTATTCAAGGACGGGAAAGGGAGGCTGGGGTCCTTTGTTCCAACCTAAGACATGCATGATTTCCGTAAGTTTTCCCAGCCTTCCCTTTTGAAAAAAATTTAAAAAGGGGGACCAGTATTTTCTCTTCTTTTCTCTTTTTCTTTTTTTATTATTTTATTTATTTACACTTCAAATATTGTCCCCCTTCTCAGTCTCCCCTCTGCAAGCCCTCATTCCCCATCATTTCTCCCTTTTGCCTCTAAGAAGTTGCTCCCCCACCCAAACCCCCTCTCTGTCCTCATTCCTCTAGCATTCCCCTTTGCTGGAGCAATAACCTTTCACAGAACCAAGTGTCTCCTCTCCAATTGGTGCAAAGTAAGAAAATCTTTTCTTATCTATGAATTGGGAGCCATAGACCCACACATGTATACTCTGGTTGGTGGTTAATCCCTGGGAACTCTGAGGGGCCCGGTTAGTTGTTCTTCCTATGAAGTCAGCTCCTTTAGTCCTTACCCTAACTCTTCCTTTGGAGTCTCCTGGCTCAGTACAATGGTTGACTTTGAGTATCTGTATCTATCTCAGTCAGGAGCTGGCAGAACCTCTCAGAGAACAGCCACACCAGGCTCCTATGTACAAGCACTACTTGGAATCAGCAGTAGTGTATGGGTTTGGTGTCTGCAAACACCAAGGTGAGGCTGGCTCTAGATGGCTTTTCCTTTAGTCCCTGCTGGAATGTTTTTGTCCGTGCATTTCCCCTGGTTAAGATGGACTTCCTGGGAGCTGTCTCTGGGTGGGTGAGGAGGTGGGAGGCTGGAAAACCTGATCATCCCCAGGCACACTTGTGGACCTGAAGGAAGATCATAAGTTGTTGCTTTACTGGAAACTGTCAGAACTTTATGTAAATCAAGCTCTGAACAACTCCTATCACTAATCCAGTTAACTAAAATTTTAGGATGAACATTTCTATTTATAAAGCTATCTAATTCTGTTCTTAAAATTTTCAGATACAAATATATTTCATTTCTATTTAAAAAATAGCTATTTGTATGCTATATCAAAGTAAATCTTAACTAAATTAAGAGATAGAGTGCTCAGAAAGGCCTATATTAAACCCAGTAATCAAGGCTAAAAGTATGAAGGGGAGGTCAAATGATTGTAACGGCAGACTTTATAAAGGACTGGAGACTGCTGCCTTCTAGACATGTTCCAGTTACTGCGATCAGGAACACGCAGCAGCTGTGATCATTTGCTCATCTCTCACACAAAATGAAGGCAGACAAAACCTGCACAGAGATGGAGTACAAGAACCCTAAGACTCATTCATTATTGAGGAAGTAGTAGCAGTGGATAGTTGATGTGAGGGAAACTCAATCTTGTTTTAGGATGTGGCCCCTGCTGGCTTTCTGGTGAAGAAATGGACAGTTCCAGAGCCATGCACATACAGGCAAAAAAAAAAAAAAAAAAGAATTAAAATTGAATTCACATTGTATTTACTAACTTAGCAGTTGAGGCACATTTGGATTAGTTCTACTTTCAAATTTAATATTAATAATTAATAATAATAATGTAATGATACTTGATGTTTGCATATAAAATTTGTGTGAATAGTGAATATTACTTTTTTATTTTACTGAGTATACTAATGGAAAAATTAATGGACCATATAATAAGTATAATTTTAATGTAAAGAAATGCCAAATAGTTTTCAATAATGATTGTAGCAAGTTAAAACAACCTATAATATGCAGTTTCGATGCTATCTCACTATTATAGAAGCAGGTAATTATGTGTTATTTGAAAATATTTTCTCCTAATTTTAAACGCTTTGTTAATCTTTAAACATGAAGTAATTGTAGACTCTTGTGATACTAATCTATAAAAGCTGCTCTTAGTTCTTTAATTGTCAGCACATTGGCAGGCACTTAGTACTGACTTCCATGAGCTACTCACACCATCAGGGAAGTGCTTCTCTCCGCCCCCTAGTTTGATCCTCTCTGAGACAAGAATTTTTTCTTTTTTCTAGCTTTGATGTTCTCTCCTTTTCATCCTGACCTCCTAATTACAGACAGAGGGAGACTCAGGCCTTCCTTTTCCTCTAGTCTAGTCATATACATTTGATGATCTAATGTGACCTAATAATTGTCACTTATATTAACATATCTGATATTCAAAGGTTTTATATATAACTAGAATATTGACTAAGATCTAGTGAAGTGGTTTTCAGCTTTCATAATACTGCAACCTGATAAGACAGATACTTTTGTTGTCATGACCTTTACATTACTATTACATAACTGTACTTTTGCTAGTTATGAATTGCAATGTAAATATCCATGTCTTCTAATGGTCTTGGGTTGTTCAGATCCACAGGTGTTATGACCCACAGGTTGAGAAACATCTATATCTAATAATATATCTGTAATAGTTTATTTTTAAGTATTAATTTATTTATTTTGTGTTCCGTGTGTGTGTGTGTGTATGTGTGTGTGTGTGTGTGTGTGTGTTTGTGTGTGCACGTGCACGCAGATTTATAGGTGTTATGACACTAAAATAGAGGTAGGATGATAGTTTGTAACAGTAAATTTTTCCCACCACCAGAAAAATTCCACAAACAGAACTCAGTTCATCAGATGTAAGTGCAGGCTCATTTCTTTCCCCACTTAAAGATTTCTCCAGCCAAAATATGCAATATCATAGTATATGGATATTTTATACATATCAATGTGTAAAACTGAAAGCTTAACATATTTCTCTAATGTATCAATATACTAATTTCAGTTAATGACTACCGTATTCTTCATTTGTTGAAGAAAAAATAAAGTACCAACAAACCAAAGCTTTAACGGTATTTCCATGCTATGTTTAATCATATAATATAAAATTGTATGTTGATTCATCTATCTTTCACAGAGGCAGAAATCAAATATTTTATTCCTCTACTCCAGTATCTGCTTAGAGCATCAGAGACATCATAATATTATGAGTTACTTCGAAATTTCTTCCTGTTCTCTTTTATGATGTGATCCTTTTTCCATATTACCAATTGGTAACAAGATTTTATATGTATACAGCTATTCCTATACACATATGCACACATACTCTATTTTCTAATAAATGAAAATATGCCATTCTTTCCGCATTTAAATGACAGCTCATATTTTATTTAATGAGAACATCAATCGACCCTCTGACCAATCCCTTTCTACTTTAGGTGTTCAGACACTCCTGATTTATAGAACTGAATTTTTCCAGGGACAAATGGATGCATATGCATGCATGTGTGCATGTGTATGTGTTTGTGTGTGTATGCGTGTGTGTGTGATTTCTGAAGTTGATTTGAAGATCTCAGGCATAAGACCTGTTAATTATCAACTTGACTGCATCAAGGATAGAATGAGAAAATAACCTCTGGTTATGCCTTCATGGCGCTCTCTTGACTAACCTAATTAATGTGGAAAGACTTAGTGGGACACTTCACTCCCTGGCAGAGGCCTGCGTAAGATGAGGAGAACAAGGTGAGCATTCACTAGATTGCCTGAGTTCATTACTGTCTTCTAACATAAGGTAATCAGCTGCTTCATGATTTTTTTTTTTTTTGCCTTGTCATGAAGTCAAATGAATTGTATCTTGAAATGTGAGCTAACATAGCTCTTTTTTTTCCTTAAATTGTTTTTGTCAGAGTGTTACAGTAAGAGGAAAAAAACCTAAGACATCCAGCCACATGCTAGGAAACATAATATCATTAAACTACACTTCCATCTGATTCATTTTTTAATTGAACATCGGACTTATGCTCTGACTATACATATTAGTACTGGTTGTTTTACTCAAAGCTTTCATTGATTGTGTGTTTTACATAATGGCCAAATATTTCTTTTAATGTAACTTTTTATTAAGGAGTCCATCCCTATTTTCTGATACAACACCACTTTTTTATATGCTGGCAATATACATTACTGAAAAATCATCATTACTTCATAAACTTCTTTTTCCCAAAGATTATAACCTTATGAAGTGTGAAAAATATAACTCATTTATACTGACTTTACTTCATTGCTTGCCTATGCTCCACTAAAATGAGAATATTACAAAACTAGGTAAATGTATCTATCTTATTTGCTAATGAGCTAAGAGAAATAGCTCATAAAGTCTATTAGCACAGGTTCAAACTAATTGTCTTTTTGTAACACAAAGTTCATACAACGTGGATATATCTACCCTTGTAAACATTATATCATATACTGTTTGTCATATCCAGTGGGTATAGAGTATTTAAAAGAAATCAAAGAAAATAGAACTGATTAAATTATTTTTTTAAGTACTAAGACACAAAATTAAACTGACCAGAATTGTTATCATGGGTGTAAAATTGTGACTTAAAAATCAATACTGAAGTCAAAGAAAGAAATGAGCAAAGGATAAAATGGGATTTTACAACTAAAGGCACGTTTCATTCCTATTCAGTGGAGCTGAAGTCAGTACTTTTAGATTATTTAAGTTGCAACCAAGTGTAAAGAAACATAATTAAACTTCAACCAGAACAAAACATTGTACTTACTAACCACAAATGAGCTGCAGTTCTTCCCAGCTGTGTTCAGAATCCTTAGCTCTACTTTGTTAAAAAAAAAATGTGATCACAAAAACATTAACCAGTACAATTAGTGTAAGACTGAGACACTCATACCATCTTTTGAATACACACTTTACAATGTTGTTAAAATAGGTATTGTTATTGAGGCAAGATATTCTAGGAAGCTGTGAACATATTGTATGACCTTCATAAAATCACAGGATTTTGATAGATTGAAGCCAACACAAAAATCAACACATTCTATTTTAGAAATAGCAAGCACTCCCATTTTGTAAGAACTAAAGCCTTCTCCCACCTACATTATTATTTTTCAGCCTCTTCTCCTAGAAAAGAAAAATGTAGGTTGTTCCTCCCTTTTTTTATTTCTTTGCTCTGAAGTGTGTTTTTCTTGCTACCCTTTCTAGGAATTGTGTTTTGTGCACATTCTTTTATTTATTGTTTTGTAAGGTTTTTTTGTATTTCTTTCTCAATGTATCATCCTCAGTGCTTACAATTCTTGACTCATACAGAAATGAATATATACTAGGATATATGAATGCATTCTGTGAATATTAATTGTAAAATAATGAATTGCATTATGAATTTTCTTACATACATGTGATATCTACATTATATTAAAACCTAATTAGCATCACTTCACTCTTCTTTATTCCACTGGTCTTCTTCCTATTCCAAGTGGTCACCTTTCTAATTTTATATTCTTTAAAAAAGCTAAATATTTAGGTTCCTCATAAAGGAGATATCATGTAATATTAATCTTTATTGTTTTGTATGTTGATATCCAATCTTATATATTTCATTAAAATTTTATAAAGTATTTCACAATCATCCTTTATTGTATACACAACAAATCAGTGGATATCTTCACTTTATTAGTTGTTTGTTTTGTTTTGCAGTTTGTTAGTTTTTTTGTGTTTAGATGAGTTTATGAATATGTCTTATCTGCCTTTTGGGATTTTTGTTTGTTTCATTTTAACAATTTTTTTATATTATTTGGAGGTTCGTATTATTAATTTTACTTCATTAATATCTGACATAATGAGAGTTGCTTTGCTCTTCTTTTGTTTAAGATATTGAGGTACATAAATTATTTACATTGTATACCTCTGATTTATATGCTCTTACATGAATTCCCTTCTTAGAATGGTCTTTGCTGTTTCCTTAGGATTCTGGGAGGTTGTAGTATCATTTTCATTTATTATAGTAGTTTTTAATTTCATTTCTTATTACTTTGTTGTCAATTATTATGTGTGTATATGTGCGTATGTGTGTGTGTTCATTGATATTTATGAGTGTCCCTTGTCCACATCTGTTACCCACAGATGCACAGAAGGGCATCTAAACAGGAAACTAGAGCTAGAGATAGTTGGAAGCTACCATATGGGTGCTGGGAACTGAACCCAAGTATTCTGGAAGAGCAGCCAGTACCTTTAACCAATAAGATGTTTTTCCAAACCTTCTCTTGATTTTCTCACTGACAAAAAATTTTAATGTGTGTCAATATATATTGTTTCTCTGTTTTATATTTTAATTAAATTGCCATTGGATAACTTCCTTCTTTCAATTTCTTCCCTCCAAATAAGTCAACTTCACATCCCCCAAACTCTCAAATTGGTGGTTTTTTTATCACCATTGTTACACACACACACACACACACACACACACACACACACACTCCATATATATATACATACATATATGTCACTAATGCAGTTTAGATATGTGTTGGCATGATGGCCACTGTTGTGGATCATGGAGACCAAAGTATACAGGACTATTGATTGCCACAACTTGACAGGGATCAGAAGGTGTGGCCTTGTTGGAGTTGCTCTAGTTGTGTTGGAGGATGTATGGCACTGGGATTTCAAATGCTGAAGCCACACCTAAAATCTTTCTCTCTTTCTCCTTTCTTTGCTTCCGGATGTGGAATTCACAGTCTCCCCTCTAGCACCATGTTTACCTTCATGCTGCCATACTCCTCACCAGGATGACAATGGACTAAACCTCTAAACTTGTAGGCAAGTGCTTTCTTTTTTAAGATTTGATAGCTCTTCACAGCAAGACAACACTATGACAGGAGTTGGTCTATATTATGTGCCATTGAATGTTGAAGTGTGTGATTGGCTTTTTTACTTTTATTCTACAGACGGTTACATTTAAGAAATTTTCATTCTCAGAAGTTTCTGAATTTTGGACTTTTAAACAGTGCTGACATGTTATAGACATTGGGGATGTTGTAAAAAATAACTAAACATATTTTTGCATAATAATATGGCTACAAGCTTATGAGGTCCAGAAAGTAAAATGTTTTTATTTGAATAGGAATGGTTCCCATGAGCTCATATATTTAAATGCTTGGTTATTAGGTTGTAGCAATGCCACCACTTGACAGGGATTAGAAGGTGTGGTTTTGTTAAAGTTGATGTGGCCTTGATGAAGAAAGTATATCACTGGGCATGGACTTTGGGATTTCAAATGCTCAAGGCAGCCCTAGTGTCTTTCTCTTTTCCTAGTTCTTGTTAATTTAGATGTAGAACTCTTAGCTGCCTCTTCAGCACCATGATTGCCTGCATATTGTTATACTTTCCAATATGATGACAACAGAGCAAACTTTAAGCAATCCCAAGGTGGGAGTGGGTGAGTGGGTGGGGGAGCACTCTCATAGCAACGTGGTCAAGAGGGATGGTAGGCTTCCAGAAGGGAAACCAGGAAAGGGGATGAGATTTGAAGTGTAAACAAACAAAATAATAATAAAAATAAAAGTTGTCATGGTTGTGGCATCTATTTACAGAAATAAAACATTGACTAAAACAACTCCCATAGCCAACAAAGTTAAACTGAATCAAATCAAATTTCAAATCTTTAAGTTGAGAATTACCCAAAGACATAGAAGTATGATATAAAAGCCCAGCTTCCACACAACTCAAAGAACCAAATGGTAATAAAATGTACATCATACCCTTGATATATTCATTCTGAACAGAAATGATGAATGTAAGTTCATGTAAAAGAAGTCTATCAGCCTTTTCAACATACTTCTGGGCTAGTGTTTGAGTTGCCTAAACTGGGAAAAGAAATCACACCTGAATGGTTTTACTCTCTTCTTGGAAGGACTACTAACTCTGCTTGGATTTATTTTCTGCAAATTCCCCTTTGATATCATGTTATTACCTCTAAACTCTTTACAAACTCACATACAAGGCAAGAGAAAATGTTGCAGAATTTCTGAACCTAATTTACATTGAATTTTCAAATGTGTAATTTTATTTTAAGAATTAAAGAAGACACAGCACATCCATTAGGCTTTAGCAACTGTGGTTCATTAGTATTTCCTGAAAACCATTGTGAGCTTTATAACCCACTGATTATAATGTCAGCTATATAACAGAATCCACACTCATAATTGCTTTCATGCTATGCTTTCCTCTCCGGACTTATTTCAAGCTATTTTGAGACCAGGCTCTCTGTGCTGTGATCTAAAGCTTCCTAGGAGATCTACTGAGAAAGCTCAAAGTGTTTAGGTGGCACTAGCTCAATTCTTTAAAAGTCTTGACAGAGCTTCACAATTCTGTGCCTTTATGACCCATATTCTGAGGTTATATATCATTAGGCAGTTTTCTACTGTCTGGGGGTAAGAAAAAGTGTGATTTTTCTCACCCAGCAAGTCCTGACTCCTCTTGGAAACTGTTTTTTTTTTTTTTTTTTTAGTATCTTGTGGTATTCAATTAAAGAATTCAACTGATACATTCAGTGTAGCCAGATTATCTACTTTTCCAAATTCATAGCATATTTTGTTCCACATCTTTGTTTAGAAAAAAAATCACATATGTATTTAATATTCCTCTCTATATGATCAATCTTATTTGTTTACCTTGAACAAAACTGAAAACAATCATTTTCCAAATCTTTCCTAATCAATGTAATAATTTTGCTTATCATAATTATTATTATCATTGTATAAAATATTTTAGAATGGATTTCTCTATCAGATTATTATTGGGATTATTGAAATGCATCCTACTAATTTAAACATCAAAGATCTATAAAAAGAAATATTTATTTTCTTTTCAAGTGAGCAAAAGAGGGCTATTTCCTGAGTAGCTCTGCAGGTCCTCTTGTGGCTTAGCTTATTCATCTGACTCTGGCAGACACATCAACATCAAACTGGGGGACAGGGAAACTTTACCTTCTGCCTTCTCTCCTACATCTGCACAGCCACACATTATTTCTCCAATTCATAGCTTTTGTTGTAAAAGTAAATCCGCTAATCATAGTAAATTGGCTCTTATATTTTCCAAACAGTCCAAATTCATGAATTTAGATTTTTCAGATTTAAAAGATAGTAAAGAGACTATCTCTCTTGAGTTACATATCTTTCACAGTCACATAGTCCAGGACATAGCTAAAGATAAAAAAGAATGAGGATCTAATTCAAAGGAACCTCACATTTCTCATGGAAAAGCTGAAATGTCTGAAATTCTTTGTAGATTATCTACAACTGTACTACATACATTATTATCCACTCTAAATCAGAATTTAAAATTTGAGCTCATCCATCTTTTAATTACACACTCAGATCTAGGCATTAAACATTTCTTGACTATTTGATACCTGTATGTGAGGTTGTAATGAATAGTGTGCTAAACATTCTTACATAACCGTCTTTAACCTATATGAAATAACCATATGTGTAATATATAGGAGGAAAGCAGCAAGTATGATGAATGGAAATCTTTCCTGATTATAATTATAGGATAACATCCATGGTCAAGTAGTAAGTTCAAAGTGAGTTGGCATTTGTATCAAGGACAGCATATCACTGTAAGGTAAGAGGTCCTTAAACCAATCAGCAACAATTTATGGTGCCTTGGTTTTGATCCCTTCATGCAAAATTTTTATTACTATCAAAATTATGTAACAAACATTACAGCACAGATTCTATGCACAGTGGAGTCTAGATTTGGCATTCATCTCAGATTTAATTAACTCTCAAAAGAAGAAGAAAACAAAAACAAACACACACACACACACAAAAAAAAAAAAAACAAATCTGTAACATTTCAAATTTAGTGAAACTTGCATAGCAATTGAGAATCTGTAGAAAGCAAAATAGGTGAAGCACTTCAAGTGATAGGTTCCTGAAGCATCAGCATGACTCTCTTAAGGAAGCATGTGGGCATATATAGAGGGAATCATATGCTGAACATAAGAGATTATGGTTGTGATTCTCTTGTGTAATAGATGAGGACTGCTTCAATTTGCTTCTTTAGTGGCCCATTCATGTGATATTTTTAAATTTGAAATTTTTTGTTATTTACATACAGATATGTAGTATGTTCTGTATACATTAGTGTCTCCCTCTGCCACTCTTTTCAGTATCAACCCCATTTTTTATAATAATTTTCTAACATTTACATGTATATTTGCTTTTACTTTGAGACGGTGTGCTTAATTTTTCAAAACTCAAATTTGTAACTCTCAATTGGTGTGTAACAGTAACTTTTAAGTCCCCAGTATTTATCAGTAACCAATCAAGCCTCTCATTCATCCATGTTTTGGCTGCTGAAAGACCATTCTTGTGTAGGCTCATTATAGACAAACGTAACTACTTTATTTATTATAACTGAAAAGCTTTTTGCTTCTGTGTGATCCATCACCAAGTATTCTTAAATACATTTTGTGTATTACTGTGCAAATTTACTGTAGATAAAAATCTTCTTTTCAGAAGATTTTTCTGAATTTTTTTCTGTTACACAGATACATCACAGAGCATTTACCACCTCCAACTAAATGTTTACATGTAAAAAGAAAAGCAAAGGGGGAAAGAGCAAGAATGAAAACAAGATTAAGAAAGATTCCACTCAGGAACCCAGGAGACAAAGTGTGATTTTTCCTCCACGTACTTTACTGTTTTCATAAAGGTATTCAGCATATTCATCTCAAACACATGGGCATCCAAAATTATCTTCTATCTTTCTTGTAATTTATTGAATCTTTACTTATTATTGTTATCATTTTAAAATGCATTATAATATTGACATACTCAAAAATAAGTATAATCACGATTGTAATATTAAGGTAAATTTTAATGATAAATTAAATATATTGAGTAATATAATCACATATAATTAAAATTCATTTTCTATTATTTTATTCCTTTATATCTTACTAGTAAACTCCTTGCAGACAGGCTGTGTGCAAAATATTTCTCTCTGTGACTAATGCATATTTTAGCCTTATTAAAAGTTTGTAAAATTTACTGAAATAAACATCAAGAGCCTTGCCACAAAGGTCAACAAATAATAAGTGGAACTTCATGAAAATGAAAATATTTTGTAAGTAGAAAAACATCATGAGAAAGAAAAAAAACCAGTAGCCTACAGAATAGTAAAAATCTTCACCAGCTCTATATCCAACTGAGGACTAATTTCTAAAATATATTTTCAAAAAAACCTTAAGAAACTAGACAACAAACCAACTACTTAACTAAAAAATGGCATATAGATCTAAACAGAATTCTCAGCAGAGGAATCTCTAATGATTAAGAAATAGTCTGTTAAAATGCTCACTATTCTTAGTTATCAGGGAAATGCAAGCAAAACTATTCTGATATTTTATCTCACATCCCTCAGACTGTATAAGAGCAAATACTCAAGAAACAGGGCATGCTGACAAGCATATGGAGCAAAGGGGATTATTCCTCTATTTCTGTTCAGAATGTAAACTTGTACAACCACTTTGGAAATCAATTTGGCCATTTCTCAGAAAATTGGGAATAGTATTACCTCAAGACTCAGCTATATCTCTCCTGGGCCTGTCACAAAAAAAAAAAAAAAAAAAAAAAAAAAAAAAAAAAAAAAAAAAAAATTCTACTGTGGGAAGTGTGGCTGGAAATGCAGGGATGTCCTCCTCAACAGCCACAAGAAGGCAGGCTCTAATAACCTGAGAAAGTCCATGGGTTTCCAAAACAGCTTTATTGGCATGAGAGATGATGATTGAATTTGGGTGTGTACCCACTGTGAAACTCAGGGCAGATCTGAGTTAAATAGGGAAGGAGAAAGAAGGGAGGGTCTGAGGAAGAATGTTTAATTGGCTCTGCCCTCTGGCCTTCAGGTATCTCATTCGTATGTAACTCTCTTGAGGCTGAGGCCTGTAGTCAAGCCCTCTACCTGTGCCCTTTGGAAGGGGTTGCATCCTATGTGATTGAACAGCGAGGTTAAGAGAGTTCCATGCCACATGTTAGGAGCCTGGATTCTGGGAGCACAGCTGAATATATGTCTATCCCTTGCAGGGTCTCTGGGTTACTTCCAGCCAGTGCTGCTACCAAAAACTGAGACTCCTTTCATGGCCCTACATCTCCCCCTGTTTTCTTTTTAAAAGGGGGGGGGGGGGGTAACTGTCATCTGTAGTGAAAATTTTGGTTGAAGAAGTCAAAAGAAAAGACTCTGTAGGCCGTAGGGGGTAGCACAATTAAGTTACAAGGTAAGGGGAACTGGGAGTAGGGGTTGGAAAGGCAAAGGATCATTGAACCAATCAAACACAGGTGGTACAGTTTGATAGTAATAACATCTGATTAATCTAGATACACATTATGTTTTCCTTACCAACAAGTAACTTTTAGCTATTTGACTTTGGCAAGAAAGTTTGTCTGTAGCTAGAAGGTTTGGATCTGTCATTTGTAGGACCCGGCATGTGTCTCTGGGTTTCAGAGTGTGTCTCTGGAGTCTTTAGCATGTGTCTCTGGAACTCAGCATGTGTGTCTGGGTCTCAGTGTGCATTTCTGGGGTCTTCAGTCAGATGAAGTGGTTAGAAGAAGGCAGCTTGATGTCCCAGGCAGGTTCCAGGAGATGGCTTTGTCTCTGCTGGATTTGTAGAAGCACCTATAGAATAATCACCACAGAAAGTCAACACCTCAGCAAGGGGGATGTCTGCAAAGGGTGTGTAGCAAGCATTAGGCTACTTGGGAGCAAGCACATCATGATCTGCCGTGAAGATCCTAGAAAAGCAAAGGTGTTTGAGGAAATTCAGTCTTAGAAGACACCTTTGAATCTGTTTTAGATGGCTGAGGAAGAAATCATAGGTAGCAACACGTCTATAAAAGGAAACTAGTTGTTAATTAAGAGCTGAAAATGGTGATCAATTGTTGATTTAACCTGTGGAAGTAGATTAGATGGCTTTTGAACCTTGAAGGAGTCTTAAAAAGTTGAAAAAAAAAAGTTGGACATATATCAGGAGTGTTAGAGAGAAAAGGAAACATTTAAACAAAAAACATGAAAAATTTCAGTTGAGAAGCATGAACATTGTTGCTTTAGGTGTTCCTGTTAGGGAGAAAGGAAACATTTAAATAAAAAGCAAAAAAAAAAAAAAATTGGTTGAAAAGCACAAACGTTGTTGCAGGTCTTCCTGTTAGGGAGAAGACACATTAATGGTGGCTTTAGAAGCATTGGGGAAGGGGCCTGCCCTAACATGCAGTAGCTCTTCCCCCACTTGGTGGCTGGCCGTTCCAGCAGAGAAGTCCCTTGTATTTCCTGTTTGTTTTTCTTAGCTGGTAAATCTTAGATGTAGAAGAGAAGAAAGGCCAATCTTGAAGAAAAGCTCAAAGCAAGAAACATAGGGGCTTGATAGGAGAGTCAGAAGGAATGAAATTCTGTGTCAAGGACTAAGTCATGGGAGGGAGAGGCATGTGGAGGCTTGCTTGGAGCGAGCAGTTCCTAGGAGAAGCTAGCAGGCAGCATGCAGTTTTTCTAGACTTAGCCTAGAGTTTTTAGCCTCAAGAAACTGTGAGAAACACAGGGGTGAAGGGAGCAGACAGGGTCTCAGACAAGCCAGATAAAGTAGCTCTAACTGGTGGCAAATGAAGGAGGAGGCGGGAAAAGCCTATGCTAGCAGGCTGTGCAGGAGCTCAGAGCAGGCACTCTTGAGAAGCTAGCAGGTGGTGCTGGAAAGACTGACCTCTGGGGGAGGGGCAGAGAGTGGAGATTAGGAAGTTGCCACCATCTTGTCGAGTTGGAGAACACATGGGGATAGAGGGAAAAAGAGAAAGAAACCTACCCTAGCAGGCAGTGCGTGAAAGACTGAAGTGGGTGCTTCTGAGAGCTCAAAACAAAAGGGGAATCTCTTATCCAAGGGAAAGAGTCTTAGAACGAGGGTCGCAGCAGGCACTGCGGCTTGAAAGACAGCTGTTAGCTGTGAAGGAGCTCTCTCTGTGGAGCTGGGGCATGGGCAAAGTGGAGGCTAGGGAATCACTGCCATCTTGCCCTTGAGCTTGAGGCACATGGAGGAGAGGGAAAGACAAAGAGAAAGGAGAAAGAGAGAGAGGAGTTAAAGCAGAGAAGCTGACCATGAACACATGGAGAGAGAAAGAGAGGGACCTAGTCTTTTTGAACTAGGCAGGAGCTAGCAGTAGCTAATAATCAGAGAGAAGATACTAACAAGAAACATGTAGAGAGAGAAAGAGAAGGGAGGGGAGATGGAGAGAGAGAGGCCCGTCTGGTCTTTTGAACCAGGCTGGATTTTCTCACTGTCCCATGGAGAGGCTTTTTCCACAGGTGCCAGATGGGGGTGCTCTTGGAGCTGGCTTTTCACCCATCCTCTACCACCTGTAGGGAACTATGTGGGTCCATGCGTGAGCACGCTGGAGCATGAGTCTCTGTTGTATTGTGGGTCTGTGCATCTGCCATGAGGGGTCTGCTGGGATTGCAGCTCAGCATGGCAGGAGCACACAGGATCTTGGCTAAGTTTATTCCACACAGCACAGGGCAAGTGCAGCAGTCCCTGCCAGGCATGGGGAAGTCTCAGTCTGGTTCCGAGGGGGCACAGATCTCTTGGATTGGGAATCCCTGGACCCGGAAGTGGCCAGGGACCCACTGGTCTCAAGCCCTTGGGCTCTCAGATGCCACTGAGAGGCCGTGGAAAGATCAAGAATGGGGGCATGTGGGCATAAAACCAGCCAGCCCACAGCCGAGACAAATGAGGGTGGGAAGAGAAGAAAGAGGCCCCAGCAGCACTTTATGGGAGAGACTCGGTTACTGTACTTGCTTAGCAGACTTGGTGTCCTGGCTAGCTTGCTTGAAAAGGGCTGTCTCCATGGCTGGAATGCAGAGAGGTCTTCCACTACAGCAACATGATAGTTGAGACCTATTCCATGCTTACCCACAGTATCAGTTTCTGTAGTTGTGTCAATGTTTAAGCCCTACTTTGGATGCCAGTTATGGGAAGGGTGGTTGGAAACTGAAAAAAACCAAGACCCATTTCACTGCCCTCCATTCTACTATTATATATGAACACTTGCTCAACTATGTTCATAGCAACTTTATTTGTGATAGCCAGAAACTGAAAACAACCTTAATATTCCTGAACAAAAGAATGGATAAAGAAAAAAGAAAATGTAGTACATTTACACAATGGAATATTACTCATCTGTAAAAACAATAGCCACATGAAAATTTCAGGCAATTAGAGAGAACTACAGAAGATCATCCTGAATGAAATAAGCAAGATCCAGAAAGACAAACATGGTATGTACTAACTTAAAAGTCTATATTAGCCATAAAGTGTAGGATAACTATGCTATAATCCACAGACCCAAAGAAGCTAACATAAAGGGCCCAAAGGGGGTTGCTTGAATCTCTCTGAGAAGAGGCAGTAGAATAGGCATTGAGGATGGATGGAGGGAGCATACTCGGTTGTGGGGGGTGTGGAAGAACATCAGGAGAGATGGAAAAGGGCACAAACAGAAGGAAAGATTGAGGGGAGGGAAAACTAGAATTGGGGAGCACATCTCTGAGACAAGCTAGAAACCTAAAACAATGGAAATTCCTAAGTATCTATGAAGGTGACCCTTTCTAAGACTCCTAGCAATGGTAGATATAGAACCTGAAACAGTCATCTCCAATAGACAGAAAAGACTTACAAGGCAGGGACTGGGACAGCAAACCAGTCACAAAACCTTGGAACCACAATTTGTGCAGCCTAGAAGACAAGGGCAAAGATGAAATAGAAATTAAGGGAATGGCCAACCGATGACTATCCCAGCTTGAGACCCATGTCATGAGAGTGAAACATCCCCAGCCACCCCCCATGACACTGATAAAGATATTCTGCTACAGTTACAGACAGGCACCCAGAATAACTGTCATCTGAGAGGCTTCACCCAGTAACTGATGGACACAATAGGAGTAGGTTAGTGAATCCTATAACAGAGAGTCAGGAAGAACTGAAGGGACAAGGGAGGTCAAGAACAAACAAGAAAGCCTACAGAATCAGCTAACCTGGGCCCATAGAGCCCTGTACTGGCTGGTTTTGTCTGTCAACTTGACACAAGCTGGAGTTTTCACAGAGAATGAAGCCCCACTTGAGGAAATGTCTTCATGAGATCCAGCTGTAAGGCATTCTCTTAATTAGTGATCAAGGGTGAGAGTGCCCAGCCTATGTGGGTGGCTCCATTCCTGGGCTGGTAGTGTTGGAATCTATAAGAAAGTTGGCTCAGATATTTTGGTCATCCTGATAAGTCCTTAGAAATAGTGTTCACATAATTTGTTCTTTGACTATGTGTTTATTGTCTTGCTTGTTCCTTGACTATTTGCAACTATTGTATTACTAGACCCCCAACCTAGGACAGTCCTTAATATATGCATGCAATTAAAATGGTATGAAAGCAAAAAGAAGGAGTGGGGATGGGATAGGGGGTTCTAGGGAGGGGAAATGAAAAAGGGAATGACATCTGAAATGTAAATGAATAAAATATCCAATAAAAACTAAAAGAAAAAAAAAAAAAAGAAAGAAAAGAGAAAGCAAGCTGAGCAAGGCAGAGGAAGCAAGCCAGTAAGTAACATCCCTCAATGGCCTCTGTATCAGCTCCTGCGTCTTGACCTCTAGTCCTGACTTCCTTTGGTGATGAACGGCAATGTGGAAGTGTAGGCTAAATAAACTCTTTCCTCTCCAATTTGCTTCTTGGTCCTGATGTTTGTGTAGGAAACCCTGACTAAGACAGGCCCCATAGTGGTTGTACAGCTAAACAGAGAGCATGTATGACATGCAAACCATGTATGTAAGAGTTGTGCAGCCTGGCCTTCTTGTGGGACTCCTAACAACAAGAGCGGGGGTTGTATCTGTCACTGTTGCTTGCCTTTGGATCCCTTTACCTTAACTGGGCAGCCTTTCCTCGCCACATTAGGGGATGTTCCTACTATTACTGAAACTTGATGTGTCAGAGTTGAACTACTCCCCATTATTGAGGAGAAAAGGAAGGCCAAGAGGAAGGGGAAGACAGGAGGTAAAAGGGGAAGATGTAATCAGGATGTAAAGTTTAAAATATTTATTAATTAGAAAAAGAAATGCAAATTGAAACTTCTTGTAATTAAAAAAATGACTGAAATAATGGTTCTGTGAGTATCTAAGAGTCTTCTTTATTTGCTGTGCTCACCCTTTCAGTCTCTTAGTATTATAGGGGTAATAAATAATTGATGGCAACAGGAGTTGGTAATTATTTTTATTTAGAGAATGAAACAATTGAAATCATTGTAATTGTTACATTTTTATAACTGACATATTTTAATTATTTTTCTTATGTATTTATATGTGTGTTTGTAAGATGTGTATATACACATGAATATGGAGATATGTTCTAACTCAAATATTTTTGGTATTTTATGTTATAATAATTTTCCATGTGGATAAAGGCATTATCCTTTTTTTAAAAATATTCCTTCTTTTTCTTTCATCTTTTTGTTTGTTTGTTTTTACACTCCAGATTTTATTCTCCTCCAGGTCCACCCTTTGACTGTTCCACATCCCATACCTCCTCCCCAATCCCCTGTCTCCATGAGGATGTCCCCACCACCCACCACCCACCACCCACTCCCCACCCCACCAGACCTCTAAACACCCTAGGGCCTCCAGTCTCTTGAGGGTTATATGCATCTTCTCTGACCGAACACAGAGCTGGAAGTCTTCTGCTGTATATGTGTTGGAGGTCTCATATCAGCTGGTGTATGCTGCCTGGCTTGTGTTTGAGAGATCTTAAGCAGCCAGGTTAATTAAGACTGCTGGTCCTCATACAGAGTTGCCCTTCTCCTCAGCTTCTGAGGAGAAGGGCCTTATCTTTTTAAGTTTACCTTTGTGAATTCAACATTAGCATTTACCATATGAAATACAAATTTAATAAATATCAGTACTATCAAATACCATGCTTGAAACTTACTACAACAGTGGCTATTGTTAATGAATATAATAATAAACATAAATCTTCTTACATGGTTGAAAAGTGAATGAAAGTGTTAAGAAACAGAAGTCTTGCCATTATTATGTTCATAGTAATCAGAGCAAAAATACTTACTTCAACTATCATAGTTTAAACCAAACATATACACATGAAAGTTACATGGCAGTTAAAATAAAATAATCCCAATATATTGTTACTTGCTGATACTTAGAAATCACTATTTTGCAATAGTGTTTACCTATAGAAAAAAATAACCTCAATTTGTTTAATTTGATTTCTTCTGTTTTTCACAAGAGAGCTAATATATTAATCAAAGTACAGAAAAATTTAAAAACTGAGTATTTGTGGTCCTTCTATTTTATGTGTGCTTTAGTTTAACTTTCTGTACCTTCTGAACATAGAAGATAATGATGCAAATAGAGGTATCAATTACTTTCTAACCCCAAGCATCTACTATAAAAGAGCTTTTGAGCTATCTCTTCTATTGCTAGTTTTATACTAACCATGTCACTTGATGAATATAATAACTCATTTACAGTCTAAAATGTCGCACTTTAAGAATAAAGACTCAGTAAAAATTTAATTGCTAATATTGTGGCAGCACTTTCCATTATAAACTAAAGTGTTGTTTGTTCAAAATACCTTAATTTATCTTAACATATGAAATACTTTAATTACATGAAGTATATTGACAATTAATCACACTTGGTTAAATTTGGCAATATTACACATTGATCTGCAGGGATATTTTGTATGTCAACTACATATTTTAAATTTCAAAGTATATATTGCAGTTTAACATAGTGTCTGCATTTTGTGATTTCTGCTATCAGAAGTTTAGTTAGCAATGACAGAATTATGTTTATCAGCAACAGAATTGTTCCTATTATGGAGAACAAAATAAATAGTGATTTTAACATGTATTTTTATTTGGAGTCTTTCGATATGTGCACACTAAGCTTTGTATATTCTAGCTGTTATCTTTGAACCTTCAAGTTACATATGAACTTGTACATTTTATATGTTCTAATCTGTGTTAATAGTGTTATTATTTTAAAGTTAATTTGCTTTTATTATAAGTATTTATAAGTTATTTTTACAGTACTGTTTTACAGAAAATCCAGTGCACACAAAAGTTGAGTATTACAAAAAAGCCTTTTAAAGCAACTGACAGAAAGTGCTCGATGGATTGGATGAAAGAACTAGAACTTTTCCATCTTAGTTAATCTTTCAGGAAAAGCCATAAAGAAGCTTACATGATATAGAAAAGCATCAGTCAACAGATTATACATAGCCTATTTATCAGAATCAATGTTAAGTACTCCTTTCAACTCTGTAGTTGAGCAAATTGTTAGAATTATGAGTAACAGGTCAAGCCATCATACTGAATTGTGAGTTGTTATTCGATAATATTGATATAAACCTCATGTTTCAAAATAAATAGTATTCCTCTTTCCTTGATAGCCTTATAGAGAGCTTTAAAATACAATGATGATGAAAGAAAATCTTGTAGAAAATTTTGTTTTCTACATGAGTTGCATTATTTAGATTCCTTTGGGGTCACACACTGCAAACTTTCTCAGGAGTTGGTATGATTTACAATTGCCCAGACAGTGATGCTTAAAGGACAAGATTTTTTAGTATACTTGTCAAAAGTATGAAAAATAGTGTTATTGCAACAGAAGAAAGCCTAGACCTAAAGGCATGCAAGTGGGTCACATATTACTCTCCATGTCTATGCTTAATTTTTCTCTGCTAAGTAAGAGGAGATGTTTTCCTCTGTTTTTATTCTGAACATCAAGAAATCAAGTAGGAATTTATCTAGGTATGCTCAAAATAAGACAGTATTGTATTACTGTCATAAATTACTAGAGAGCCTTCCATCATGACACTTAGAAAGTAAACACCTAATATTTTTAGTTTCGTGACTTATATAATGCTAACACATGAACTCACAAATGATTTAGATTATTTTCCTTAAGACAAAAACAATGTTCAGAAATTTCCTTTTTGCTCAGGAGTTCAAGGCTATTCTCCACTTTCTCTTCTATCATTTTTGGTGTATCTGGATTTATGTTGAGGTCTTTGGTCCAGTTGGAGTTGAGTTTTGCACAGGGTGATAAGCATGGCTCTATTAATATTCTTCTATGTGCAACATCCAGTTCCAGTTCCAACACCACCATTTTTAGAAGATACTATATGTTTTCCAGTGTGTATTTGTGGTTTCTTTAACAAAAAACCCCAGAGACTATGGATGTGTAAATTTATATCTGGGCCTTCTATTTGATTTCACTGATCTATCTCTTTTTATGGAAGTATCATGCTTATTTTAGAAGTATAGCTTTATAGGCTAACCTGAGATCCAAAATGGCAAGAGTTTCAATAGCTCATTTATTATTCAGGATTTTTTTTTAGCTATCTTTGACTTTTTTGTTTGTTTGCTTTTCATATGAAGTTGAGTATTGACTTTCAAGGTCTCTAAAGTTAATGTTGGAATTTTAATGGGAGTTTTTTTTTTTTTTTAATCTGTAGAGTTCTTTTGGTATGATGGCCAATTTTTACTATATTAATCCTACCCCTGAGCATTGGGAATATTTCTATCTTCTGATACCTTCTTCAATTTCTTTCTTCAAAGGTTTAGAACAATCATTATGGTAAACAATTAATAAATGGTACTTCATAAAAGTGAAATGCTTATATAAGTCAAGAGACACTGTTAATTTGACTTAGTGGCAGCCCAGAAAATGGGAAAAATTTTTATGAACTTCACAGCCAATAGAGAGCTAATATCCAAAATACATACAGACATACATACATACATACATACATACAAATAATAATATATAAAATACACAGAAAGTTAGATAAAAAGAAGCAAATAATCCCATTTAAAAATGGGATACAGATATGAACAGAGAATTTTCAAAAGAGGAAACTCAAATGGCTGACAAACTATGAAAGAAATGTTCAACATCTTAGGTATCAGGAGGGAATGCTAATCAAAACTACTTTGAGATTCTACCTTATATCTATCTGATAGAATGGTTAAGATCAATAATACAAGTGAAACCTCATAGTGGTAAATATGTGGAATAAGAGGAACACTCATTCATTGCTTGTTGAAATACAAACTTATACACCACTATTTAAATCAGTTTGGCATTTTCTTAGTAGGTCAGAAGTCAGCCTAAGTTAAAATCTAGCCATACCACTGTTAGCAATCTAAACAAAGGTCTTCACCTCACCTCAAGGACACTTGTTCAGCCATGTCCATTCCTTTTATATTCATAACAGCAAGAAGCTGAGAATAACTTAGATGGCCTTCAACAACAACAAAAAATGGACAAAGAAAATGGGGGACATTTTAGCAATGGAGAATTAAGAGGCCACTTCTTGTGGCCATAGAGAAACCCCAGTCGAGAGATAGAGACATCAGTCCACCCACAAAACTCTCAACCCAAAATTTATTCTGTCTACAAGTAATACAGGCATGGGGGAGGGAGCAGAGACTAAGGGAATGGCCAACCAATTACAGGCGCAACTTGAGATTCATCCCATGAACAAGCACCAATCACTGACATTATTAATGGTGCTCTGTTATACTTACAAACAGAAGCATGATGTTCTCTGAGAGGCTCCGCCCAGCACCTGACTCAGACAGATATAGACACTCACAGCCAAACAATGGATGGAGCTTAGGTACTTTTATGGAAGAATAGGAGGAAGAATCGCCATCCCAGAAGGGGATAGGAACTCCACAGGAAGATCAACAGTGTCAACTAACCTGAAACCTTGGGGCTTTCAGAAACTGAATCATCAACCAAGAATACACACAGGATGGACCTAGGCCTCCCACACAGTACATATGTAGCAGATGTGCAGCTTGAATTTCATGTTGGTCTAGAGCAATTGGATCATTGGTTATCTCAAAATCTGTTAACTGTATATGGGGTATGTTCTCCTAGCTGGGCTGCCTTGTCTGGCCTCAGTGGGAGAAGAAGCACCTAGCCACTCAGAGACTTGATGTGTGTGGAGGGGATATCTAGTGGGGTCCCCACCTGCTCAGAAGAGAAGGGTAGGAGTGAATGGGGAAAAGACTGTGGGAGGGAGTGACCTGGAGAGGGCTGTGAGTGTGATGGGATGTAAAGTAAATGTGTAAAAATACTTAAATTAAAAGCAAAACAACAACAAAATATACCATGTAGTTTTCAGAAAAATGGATGTAACTAAAAAAAAAAAAAAATCATCCTTATTAACCTAACCCAGACCCAGAAAGATAAATATAATCAGTCTTTTACTCATACAGCATCAGAAAATCTTCCTCATTGAGCAAAAGAAACAAATACAAATGCCCACAGCTAGACACTAAGTGAAGAATGAGACCTTGGAACACATAGCTTTAACTGGTTTTAGCTAACCCCAATTTTTTTTAGAACTTTTAGCAGTCTGTTACTGATTTAGGTTCTATTCTCTATTCAAAAAAACTTAATAAAGTCTCCTTTTATCCCAAATTCTTTGTGAATTTCATATTCAAGATTACTTATTAAAATTCTAAATAAGATCAGCTTTATCATCTTAATAGGAAAGTGGCATAACTAATCGCAAACGGTAGGTAATCCATAAATCATTTATGTTAGATTTTAGAGTTATTGTGCAAATTACATTCCACAGCAAAATTATCATTCTAATATAATTTGCATAGGGTTATATTTAAATTATTTGCACTCCTCAACCATTCACAAATTAAGGTCAGGTGAGTCAACGCAAATACAGTCTTGCAGGGACAAATCTGTTTAAAAAAAATGAACTGTAAAATTGCAGAAAAACAGAAAATTCAGAAACATTTGCTTGGAGCAATTTCTCTATCAATCAGTATATTAAAACAAGGTTTAAGTAGCACTTCATTACAATTCACACTTTCTGATAAACCTTGAAGTTAGTACATCCCAGAGATCTGTCTACTTCAACATGTCAACAAATGCTTCAATATTCTTACATATAAACTTCAGAAAGATGACAATAAAAGGCAAGCATAGAATTCTGCCTCCATTAAAAAATAAAAGAAATAGAAAATAGCAAGTAAAATTAGTTAATGGATATTTTATTCAATTTTAATATTTGTCTTTTATTTTCTTTTATAATCTGGGTAGTTCTCTTTCAAATGTCAAGTACTGGCTTTCACCTCTAAAGACTTAATCTGTTCATATCAAACTTTTTCTGTAACTGCTCAATTTTATGTCACTTAGATTAAAATAAAAAGAAAATATTCAAATACAAAGAAAAAAACAAACAATTTTGGACTTTGTGTCTTTTTTTCTTTTTCTTTTTTTTTTTCGATTTTTGTCCCAAGATCATGGTTCATTCTTTGTTGTGAATGGTTCTGTGCTGCCTGCATTTGAGGCTAATTTCTGCTCTCCCAGAAGAAAGCTGCAGAAAAGGAGTGAGTCACATACATACTTAGGTGACTTGTGAACTAATCCCCTATGAATAAAGGAGCCAATCACTGGGCATCACAGGATGAGTAGGAGGGACTTTCAGTCAGGATAGAGGAAGAGAGGAGGAGGAGAAGGAGAGACCTTTTGAATGGAAGTGAGCACGTGGACAAGAGGTAGTGGTAGAGTTTCCTGGTATCATGGCAGATGCTCAAGGATCCACTACCAGAGGATTAGATTTAATAAGGCTTACGAGATTCGGTTTAGTTGTTGGCCCAGAGATTGAGTTACCTTTGTTCCTAAATTCCGTGTGGTGTTTTCTTCTCCCTGCTTCTCGACCAAGTATGAGAAAGAAATGTACTGCAGCAAAACTGGGGTTACTGTGATATGCCTGTCAAAGGCCATGGTGGTTTGAAGAACAGGAATGGTGTGTGGTAGTGACCAGCCAGTGGGAACTTAGAGAGCTGCGTGGTGGGATTCTGGAGCTCCAGTTGGTTTTGAGCATTGGAGTGGGAACTTGGATGGCTGCTAAGCTGAGAGCTATCCAGGCACCTCTTTTCTAATACCTCCCACTACCATTCTTTTCAAGTACTTCCCCTAAATTGTCTTGTTTGTACTGTAAATCTGATTTTTCCCACACATGGTTTCAAAATCTTGATGGAAAGATCTATGATTTACTCACAGCCTTGTAAGTACCCAAATCATTCAAATTCAGCACATAATTGGTAAATGTTTATTGTGAAATGGATGGCTCCCTTGCCAAATAAACAGCATTTATTATCACTAAAGGAAGTTCTGAAGTACCTCAGCACTTGAAGCAATTATCTGTAAATGCAAACTAGAGTTAAGCACTGGAAACCTGAACGCCTTTCAATAACCAATTTCACCAATAAAGAAGAAGTGCTAAGCAATGAATGCTGACAGTAGTATTTGGAATCTGAAAGCATTCAGTTAAGAACACAATAGTCCATCATTAGAAGTGAGGTTGAATGGAAAAGGGAAAGGCTTAATGGATTAGAAAAAAGATTTAAGAAATTAAAAAGGATCTGTTTTTAAGTTTTTGGAACGTAGACTACTATCTTTAGCATTGTACAGTTTAGAATTGCAAAAAGATCTGATTTTAATATTCTTATCACAAAGCTATGACACATATATGTGTGTGTGTGTGTGTGTGTGTGTGTGTGTGTGCTGGCCATACAGTTTACTGTTATATACAATCATGCAAATATCATATATTCCATAAGTATATGCAATTATTTGTCAATAAAAGACAAAAAATTTGAACTTATTTAGATAAAAGTTTCAATTCTGTATTGTAACACCTCTTCACACTTAGGCAATGCTCCAAGTTTTAGCAGTAAATCTGTATGCTCCACTTGACAGTGGCTTTTATTTCTTTCATTTCTACTATGCTGAACTAAAATCATACTCACATGGGCTTGAAAACATTTTGCAAATTAAGGAATATCTACCAATAGAAAAAGGAAGAAGTATATATAAGCCATCAAATTATAGGAGTTACAGAAATTTTACATATCTTATTTTCTTATCTTATCAATACATTGTTAATATATTAGTGATACAATTAATATTTTTATGTTTGATATCATTATTTCATATTACATCTCCATCTCAGTTTCTCTGCTTTTCTCTCCTCTCCCCCTAGTCGATTTTTGCTCAACTTCCCTAAAGAAAACAACAGGCCTCCCAGGGATATCAACCACAGAGCATAGAAAGACACAAGACTAGACACAAAATTGTGTATTAAGGCTGGACAAGGCAACCCAGAATCAGAGAGAGTACCACTCTCACTGTTAGAAGTTATAAGAGCACCAAGTTACACAACTGTAGCACATATGTAGAGGGCCTAGGTCAGACCTATACAGGCTTGCTGGTTCAGTCTCTGTGAGCCTAGCCCTGCTTAGTTGAGTTGATTTTGTCGGGGATTTTTGGTGTCCTCAATCCCTCTGGCCCCAAATGTCCTTCCCCTCTTCTTCTGTATTTCCTCATCTCTGTCTAGTGTTTGGCTGTGGGTCACTGCATCTGTTTTCATCAGTTGCTGGATGAAACCTCTGAAGCAAATTGAGCTAGTCACCAATCTATGAGTATTTGTAGGTTGAAGGCTTTGTGTTTGGATTGGTGACCCAGTTTCTCCACTGGAAGTCTTAACTTCTCAAAGGAGATGGCTGTTTCAGGGTATATATCTTCTATTACTAGGAGTCTTAGCTACTGTTGCCCTAAAAGATCCCTGGGAGTTTCTACTGTACTAGGTTTCTATCTTGCCCCACAATGTCCCCAATTCCATATGTCTCTCTATAACTCTCACCATCTATGTCCTCCTACCACCTGATCCCTCCTATTCCTACCCCAACCTGTGCCCAGTCTATCTGTTATATATACATCCTCCCTTTCCAGGGAGATTCATGTGTACTCTCTTGAGCCCTACTTATTTGTTGGTCTGCGGTCTGTTCGTGGGGGTGGGTTCTGTTGGGTTGAGTGGTGGATCCTGTATGTCTGCCGCCCCAGGCGACTGGAGCTGCAGCTCAGGGGACAGAAGTGTGGGAAGTTGACTGAGTTCACTCCATGTGGGGTTGGGGATCTTCTCTGGGCCAGGCGGCAGCCAGGGACAGGCTGGTCTCAAGCCCTTGGGCTGTCTGGTGCTGCTGAGAGGCTGTGGAAGGACTGAGATGGGATGTTCGGGCAGGTGGAGAAGATGAGCTCCGGAGGTGCCCCGTGGAGAGTGAGACTCTTGGTCAGGGCCACTCGCTTGGCTGTGTCATGGCTGGGTCTCTGTGGCTGAAACGTAGAGAGGTCATCAGCTGGGGAATTAGATGGCTGCTCTGTAGTTGAAGACCTTCTCCATGGTTCCCCACAGCAAGTCTCAAAGACAAGAGGTAGTCCGGGTCTTAAAACATTTACTGTCATGGCAGAAAGTAGATGAAGCTATACCCCGTATTCTCAGGGCAGGGCTGAGGTTAAATACCTTTTGCTAGGAGGGGGGTCTGGGAAGGAATGATTAATTGGCTATGCCCTCTGGCCTTTTTCGATCTCTTGAATACGAAGATGTTGGTTCTGTGGCCTGTAGTCACACCCTCTACCTGTGTTATGTGACTGATGACCACACCTTCTTTGGGAGGGGCTGTAGAGGGCTGACCTACGTGCCTGAAAGGTGCGGATTGATGGAGGTCTTCTGACTCATCTCAGGAGCCTGGACTCTGGGAGCATGGCTAAATGCAGGGGAACCTGTGAGGTCTCCAATCTGCTGTAATCTCCAGCCATCTTCTAGCTAGTGCTAGACCAGAAACCATGTTGTCTTTTCACCGTCCTACCACGTATTATATAGCTTCCTCTGGGTCTAGTGGATATAGCATAATTATCCTTGCTTTATAGCAAATATTCACTTAAACCACACCACTTTTGACTCATTCTGGAGTCTGGGATACCCCAATGAAGATGACTTTTTTCTAGTTTCATCCACATGCCTGAAATTTTATGATGTTAAAGAAAAACAAAACAAAAGAAAGAAACAAACAACAACAGCAAAAACCAGGATAGCTAAAAACAAACGTGTTCAATAAAAAGACATTGTAGAGGTTCGCCATTCTGATTTCAAGCTGTATAAAGAGCAACAGCAATACAACTTACATGGTTATTAATAAATCTAGACAGGTTGGTCAATGGAATCAATTGAAAGACCCAGACAAATCCACATAGCCTATGAACAACTGAGTTTTGAAAAGAGCCGGAATCATACAATCAAAATAATGAAAGCATCTTCAACAAATTGTGCTGGCTTAATTGGCAGTATGCATGTAAAAGGATGCCAATAGATCCATATCTATTGCCCCACACAGAACTGAAGTCTAAGTGGAACAAAGAAAGACCTTAACATAAAAACCAGATACACTGATAGAACTTGATAATAAAGGCGGGGGGAATAGCGTTCAAATGCATTGGCACAGGAAAAAAAGGACTTCCTGAACAAAACACCACTACTACAGGCTCTAAGATCTACAATTAATAAATGGGACCTCATGAAAAATGAATTTTTTTGGTATAAGCAAAGGACACAATCAATAAGACATATGGAGTTTTTATTAATTAATTGATCCTAAGTTAAATCTATTTACAAAATATTATCTTAATTTCAAAATTCTTAAATTCTTCAAAAATTTCGCATAAATTATGTATCTTTAATGTCTGTAGAGAATGCAGTTTCTCTGCATTACCTGGTAGTCACTAGCTGTGAATTCTTCTATGTATTTGCCTAATTGTGTTGTTAAGTCAAGTGAGCCTAAATCTCCTCTCCCTATCTAAGTTTTTAAATTCTTAAATATTTTATTTGTTACAAGGCTAGGGGCAATGATGTAACCTAAACAAATTCACACATGAAACATAGAAAAAAAATCTAAAGCACAAAGGATTGATATTTACTAAAAACATTTGCTAGAATAAAATAAGCTACTAGTACAAAAAAATTAATTACAGGAAAATTAAACCTTCATAAGTGTATTTTTTCCGATTGAAATATTTTATTTTATCTCTTTAGTTCCTCATCTCTTCCAAGCTACAAGAAGTAAATAATGTAAGCATGAGGTGTTTCATTTCACTCATAGGCTCATGTGGAAAAAAAGGAGCAGAAGCAGACTCCACAGGTTCTCTCATGTACTCCATATCACACAGTGGGCAAGTGTGCAAAGGCACATAATAAAAATTAAATATTTTTTAATACATGCTGCTGGAGTTTTTAATATATTAATCAAGCATTTATATAACATCATATTTTTGTACATATTCATATCTTTAAAATGAGATTCTAAGCCTCTAAAAAGCTTTATGTCCTCCAGTAAAAAAATTAGTGGCTATTTTCTAATAATCAAACACTATTTAAGAAAATTCAATGAAAATAGGCAAAAATGTAATCCCATTTCTTATGTTAAAATTGTTACCATAGTAATTCTTCCTTCAGCTTTTAGTAATATTAAGGATTTCGGTTTTTTATATTGGTAGTTTTTTAAACATTATTTCAGTATCATGTCTTAGTACATTTGTTTGTATTGGATATAGTGTCCATTAAACTATTTTTAATCATGTAATAGTTTACAAAAGTATGTGCATCAGTTTTTCTATTTATTATTTTCTTAGAAACATCCTTCCCAATATTTAGAGTGTCTAGAACTTTTGTCCATGCTAGCATCTTATTCTATATTTCAATTTAGATAAACCATTTTTAAAATTTAATTTATTAACTTTACATCCCAACATCAGCCTTCCTCTCCTCCCAAGTACCCTATGCACAGACTCTCCAACCAATTCCCTTCCCCTTCTCTTCTGAAAAGGTTTGAGCAATTCTGTGTGTCTCTCCCCATAAACCACCTATAGATCAAGTCACTTGCAAGACTAGGCACATCTTCTCTCCACAGAGGCCAAACAAGGCAGCCCAGTTAGGGGAACTGGAACTATAGACAGGCAACAGATTCAGTGACAGCCCAATCCCATTTTGGGGGGACCCACATAGAGACCAAAGCTGCTCATTTGCTATATATGTGCAGGGGGGTTAGGTCCCAGCCAATGGTCCCTTGTTGGATGGTGATTCAGTATATGGGAGTATCTCAATTTTATGGAGCACCTCCCAGTTCTTCCTTCTGTAAGATTTGCAGGGCTCCATCTAATATTTAATGTGAGACTTTGTGTCTCTTTCCATTGGCTGCTGGGTGAAAATTTTCAGAGGACAGCTATGCTAGGTTCTTGTCTGCAAATATAGCATAATATCATAATAGTGTCAGGAATTGGTCCTTCTATATGGGATGGGTTTCAAATATGGGCAAGTCATTGGTTAGCCACAGTCCCTCTGCTTCTGCTCTATCTTTGTTCCTGCATATCTTATAGGCAAGAAATTATTATTATTATTATTATTATTATTATTATTATTATTATTATCATTTGTTGTTGTTGCGATGGTAGTATGTTGTAATTCTATAAGATTTTTAATGTAAGCTTCTCTACAACTACATTTAAAATTATAATTGAGAAAACATTTTCTCTATAAAGTTCTTAATATTTACAGTATTCAATAATTTGATCTGTGAAATGGGAAGATTTAATGTTTTCTTCAATCTTTTTGTTGCTGTTGTTGTTTTGTTTTACACTTCTATTGTCAATAGAATAGAATTGAAGACCCAGAAATGAACTCACACACCTATGGTCACTTGATCTTTGACAAAGAAGCTAAAACCATCCAGCAGAAAAAAAGAAAGCATCTTCAACAAATGGTGCTGGTTAATCAGGTGGTTGCCATGTAGAAGAATGAAAATCGATCTATTCTTAACTCCTTGTACAAAGCTCAAGTCCAAGTAGATAAAGGACCTTCATATAAAGCCAGATACACTGAAACTAATAGAAGATAAGGTGGGAAAGAGCCTCGGATATTTGGGCACAGGGGAAAAGTTTGTGAACAGAACACTAATGGCTTATGTTTTAAGATCAACAATAGACAAGTGGGAACTCATAAAATTACAAAGTTTCTGTAAGGCAAAGGACACTGTCAATAGGGCAAAATGGCAACCAGTTGATTGGGAAAAGATCTTTATCAATTCTACATCTGATAGATGGCTAATATCCAATATATACAAAGAATTCAAGAAGTTAGACTCCAAAAAATAAAATAATCCTATTTAAAAATGGAGTACAGAGCTAAACAAAGAATTCTCAACTGAAGAATACCAAATGGCCAAGAAGTACCTAAAGAAATGTTCAACATCCTTAGTCATTAGGGAAATGAAAATCAAAACAGCCCTGAGATTCCAACTCATACCAGTCAGAATGCCTAAGATTAAAAACTCAGTTGACAGCAGATGCTGGTGAGGATGTGGAGAAAGAGGAACACTCCTCCATTGTTGGTGGGATTTCAAGCTGGTAAAACTACTCTGGAAATCAATCTGACAGTTCCTCAGAAAATTGGACATAATATTACCTGAGTACCTAGCTATACCATTCATGGGCTTATATCCAAAAGATGCTCCAACATATAACAAGGGCATATGCTCCACTATATTTATAGCAGCTATATTTATAATAGCCAGAATCTGGAAACAACCAGTATGTTTCTCAACAGAGGAATGGATACAGAAAATGTGATACATTTACACAATGGAGTACTACTCAGCTATTAAAACAATGACTTTATGAAATTTGTAGGCAATGGATGAACTAGAAAATATCATCCAGAGTGAGATAACCCAACCACAAAAGAACACACATGGTACACACTCACTGATAAGTGCTATTAACTCAAAAGCTTGGATTTTATGACCAAGATACAATCATAGACCACATGAAGCTCACTAAGAAGGAAGAC